>NC_079452.1:43349503-43564503 GCF_903798145.1 Danio aesculapii | reverse complement strand
TCCTAAATTTATATGTTAGGGAAAAATATTAAATAATAATTTTAAAAAGAGCAAAAATCAAAGAAACAAAAAATATATAAAGTTTTGTTGAAATTTTGCTATTTGTACTTTTTTTTGCAATATTTCACATGAACTTAATTGCATTATCTTTCTATTTCTAAAGATATTTGGTGACTAAGATATTATTTTTTAATAATTCTATTTTATTCAAATGCACCAAAATATATGAATTATATTCACCCAGAAAAATAAATTTTTTTCATTTACTCTTATATTTAATATTTTCATTAAATAAATATTTTTCATTTAAATGTACTTATTTATAGAGTACTGTATATGTGTGTGTGTGTGTGTGTGTGTGTGTGTGTGTGTGTGTGTGTGTGTGTGTGTGTGTGTGTGTGTGTGTCTCTGTGTGTGTAACAATATTTAACTAATAAACTATTTAACATTAAATTGTTAAAATATTGTTAAATATTTAGTCTCCATCTTAATTAAAAAGTAAAAACTCTGTAAAGTCTTCAGGTGGCAGTTTGAATAATAACACTTTTTCAGATTTCCGTAGAATGAAGCCATATTAATAATCTAATAATATTAGATTCTGTAAATGTAAAAAAAATAATGCAAATATAAATTCAATATAAAATATTTAATAAAAAATATGTGTTTAATACTAAAAATACACATTCTGTAAAGCCTCCGTATGCCTGTTTGAAAACATGATACTTTTTAAAAAAAGTGTTACACAAAAAAGGAAACCACAAAATGCAGATTTGCAAATGCTGAATGCACTTCTGCTTCACAGTGCTGGTTATGCATTTTAAAGATTAACAATGCACAATTTAAAATGCTCTTGATAATACTGTACAAACATAAATACATCGGGTTCCTCTTTTCATGCAGTTCATTTTGGTGATTATAAGTAAACAAAAAAACACTGCTATAAGCAACTAAAGGAATGTGTGCTGTACACCGCACTCAGTTTTTGCCATAGGACACAACAACAACTGCTCTGACACTTTGAGAATTGAGTGACCATGTGCTCTCTGACAGGACAAGGACTCGGTTAACTTGACCAAGACGCAACCAGACCCATGTGGATGGACACTTGAGGACATGTTTATAACCATGATTTGTGCAGTTGTAGAGCAAACTCCAGCTATTAATTTCATAGGCTCAATATTACAAATAAAACTAATGTCATGTCATTCATTTCAAAGCACGAGTCAGCTCTCAATGTTATAGTAGCACATTACAGAAACACTTAGCACATTCTGCAGTCTCATTTGTCCACTGCTAAGGGATTTTGTGGAATAGATACAGGCTTGTGAATAAGAAGCTAATGGAAAATGGTACTGCCGTAATAGAAGCTTCTTTATAACAATCAAATGCTGCATGATGTACTTAACAAGGCGTTCCTCGAAACCTGATCATGAGCACTGACTAATAATAGAAGGAATCAACATTCTTGGCGTTTATCATTCTTTTGGCACCACTCCTGGCTGAAATGCTGCATTAATTCACCAAGATCTCTTTCCATGAAGAGCAAAACTGCCTTGACGTACATCTATAGCTCACTTTGCCACCCTCAATGATGGTTTTACATTCCTGCATACTCCAGCTATTTCAGAGCCTAAATGTTACAACTAATACTAATAATGTTGTGTCATTCATTTCAGAGCATGAGTCAACTCCTGACAATATTTTGGTAGCTCAGTCACTACACAAACACCAAGCACATTTTCTAGTCTCATCTGACCGCTGGTAAGGGATTTTGTGGAATAGATATACAGGCCTGTGGTTGAGAAGCTGATGGAAAATGATGATTGCCAAAGTAATGGAAACTTCTTTAAAATATATTATAGAGATAATTCAGTCAAATTTGAAAATTCTGTTATTGATTTATCACCCTTCACTAATCATAAAGTTGTTTAAATTCTTTTCCCCCTGTAGAATACCAAAGAAGTTATTTTGAAAAATGTTGGAAACCTGAAACCATTGAATCCTATAGTATTTGTGTTTCCTACTATAGAAGTCAATGGTTATAGGTCTCTAACATTCTTCAAAATATCTTCTTTTGTGTTCAACAATGAAGAAACTCCTGAAGGTTTAGAATCACTTGAGGCTGAGTATATAGTGAGTAACTTTAATGTTTTGGGTGACCAATCCCTTTAACAAGGTGTTCCTTGATCATGAATATTGACTAATAACAAAAGGAATCAACAATTATAGCAATTATAATTCTTTTGGCACCACTCCTAGCAGAAATGCTGCATCAATTCACCAAAATCTCTCTCCATGAGGGGCAAAACTGCCATGACATACATCTATAGCCACCGTAAATAATTGTTTTACATTCCTGCATCCTCCAGCTATTAATCGCAGAGCCTAAATGTTACAAGTAATACTAATAATGTCGTGTCATTCATTTCAAAGCACGAGTCAACTCCTGACAATATTTTAGTGATTTTTTTAGAATAGATATACAGGCTTGATTGAAAGGCTGATGGAAGATGATACTTGCCAGATTAATGGAAACTTCTTTGAAAAACATTAAAGGGAGAATTCACTCAAATTTGAAAATTCTGTCATTGATTTCTCACTTACAAAGTTGTTTGAATTAATTTATATTTTCCTGTTGAATACAAATGAAGTTATTTTGAAAAATGCTGGAAACCTGTAACCATTGAATCCCATAGTATTTGCTTATCCTAATATAGAAGTCAATGGTTACAGGTCTCAAACATTCTTCAAAATATCTTTTGTGTTCAGCAGAATAAAGAAACTCCTAAAGGTTTAGAATCACTTGAGGCTGAGTAAATAGTGAGTAACTTTCATGTTTTTAGTGAACTATCCCTTTAACAAGGTGTTCCTTGATCATGAACATTGACTAATAACAAAAGGAATCAGCATTCTTGGCGTTTATCATTTTTGGCACCACTCCTTGCAGAAATGCCACATTAATTCATGAGGTGCAAAACTGCAATGACTTGTATGTACATCTAGGTCATTTTGCCAACTTCAATAAAAGTTTTAGCTACTAATTTAATAGCCTAAACGTTATAAATAATACTTATTATGTTGTGTCTTTCATTTCAAAGCATGAGCCAGTGGCAGCGCTCAATCATTACACAAACACCCAACAAATCTTCTGTCTGATCACTTTTGTGGACAAAACTTGGAAAATGGTGCTTACCAAAGTAATGGAACCTTCTTTAAAAAAAGGTTGCATAATGTACATAATGTACAACAAGGTGTTTCTTGATCATAACATTGTCTAATAACAAAAGGGACCAACATTCTTGGCGTTTATCATTCTTATTTTACCACTCCTTGCAGAAATGCCGCGTCAGTTCACCAAGATCTCTCTCCACGACGTGGATGAGAATATTCGACTGCTGGCAGAGAAAGTGTACGCTTCAGCTCTGAAGGAAGAGGACACTAAGAACACCTTCTCCATGTTCACCGTCCCCGAGGACTGTCCCATTGGTCTGCATCAGGCTAAGGAGTGGGAGCTACGCAAAGAGCTGGAAGAGCAGAAGTCGGAGGAATCGGTCAAGAGGTCAGTCAAGTTTGCATAACTTTGATATTACGGGTTCCCAATTTAAGCCAAATATCCTGACTTTGACTAAAAAGCTGAAATTTTAAAGACCTATAAAAGGGTGTCTGCAGGGTCCTAAAAAGTATTAAAAGTTGATAAATCAATTTAGAGAATTTTAGGGCCCTTAAAGTATTAAAAAGTTTTAAATGCTATTTTACAAGGTATTACATGTTTTTGATAATACAAAAGTTTGCATGAATTTAATCTGCGAATATTGAGGTGCTGTGTAGTGTATGAAATCAATAAAATCCTTCTAGATTTGACATCACATTGCTTTGCTTACTGCTGTAACCAAGGAAACACTGTTATTCTTGCTGTTTTATTAGCGCCACCTGCTGGAAGAGAGTGAAATAGCATCTATTTAGTATATGAATAAGGTTTTAATCTTAGAGCGGATCATGATGAAAGTGCAATTGTTGCTTCACCATGTGATAGATCAGATACATATTTTTGTCACATATTCATTTTTTTCAGGTTTCTAAAATAAAAAAAATATTGAATTTTCCAGTTTGCTAGTAAAAAAAACACAGTCGGTCATGTAATGTCAAAAACATTGTATCAGTAAATATTGTATCTTAATAAATCGATGTGTTGAGTTGTATTAAACGGGAGTTTAAAGTTTCATTAGTTCATTAAAAGGTCAGAGAGTTTGCTAAAGCTCCACATGAGATTATTTTTTACTGGTTTACTGGTTTAATTATTTGTAGGTCTGTCTCTTATGAACCTTTCACAAGGGTAAATAATTCTCGTTATTTGATCTCACCCAGAGAGAAGATTTGTTACCTAATGTAGGCTACACTTTTATAATAACAATTATAATTGCAAATGTGTAGCTGGCTAATGTTATAGCTACACACCACTTCTATGACCAATGGGACAAACAGCCTAGTGAATGAATTAGATTTAAGTGACTGTTTGCTGACTAGTGGAAAAGGCTTTAAATGGCACTGAAATAATAGCCTCACCACAACAATGGTCAAAACACATGAAACGTCATGATAAAAACATGTATTTTTCCCTGATTTCCGTATATTTTATAATTACATAATATTTCAGAAATACCTGTGGGAACCCTGGATATTCAGTATGCACTTATTTATTATTCTTTATGCCCCGTTTCAGGAAACAGAGTTTCAAGCTGATGCGGTCCCAGTCCCTGCACATCCCCGTGGCTCCCGACTGGGCCATGTCTGTGATTTCACCCCTTTTGACCCCATCCGCACCTGAAGGACAGATGGCTGTCAATATCCCAGAATTCCAGAGGGTCACCATCAGTGGAGACTACTGTGCAGGGGTAGGAGGCTAAAAAAATAGATGGAAGGATAGATGGATGTACATTTACATTTCATTATGTGGCAGATGCTGTTATCTAAAGCAACTTACAAATAATAATAATAGAAGTAATCATGAAATACAAAAAAAATATGAATGTATGGGTGGCTCAGTGGGTAGCACATTCACCTCACAGCAAGAAGGTCGCTAGTTCGAGCCTCGGCTGGGCCAGTTGGCATTTGTGTGGAGTTTGCATGTTCTTCCCGTGTTGATGTGGGTTTCCTCCGGGTGCTCCGGTTTCCCCCACGGGGGTGAATTGGATGAGCTAAATTGTCCATAGTGTATGTGTGTAAATGAGAGTGTATGGGTGTTTCCCAGTGATGGGTTGCAGCTGGAAGGGCATCTGCTGCATAAAACATACGCTGGATAAGTCGGCGGTTCATTCAAATATGGCAATAATATTAAAAAATATGATAATTCTACCTATTTTTGGAAAATAAAACCTTATATGAACAACAACATCAGGCATTAACAAAAATAAAGCTTAGATGGAAAAGTCATGGGCGACAAACTTAGGACATCTTTAGAGTTGATATAAGTGTTGAGAGGGTAAGCAGTCAGACACTGCTAATTCAGATGTGTTTACACAATACCCATCCAACAGCTAAAGCTTAGCCAAAAAGTGGCTCATGCAGCAAGACAGTGTGTAACCTAATCATGGGGTAGAGAGCTTACACACAACACAGATCTCTGTCTGAAAGTAACATATTAGAAACATAATAAGGTAAAACATGGTGTGGTGCAGCACAACATGCTCTGCTTCTCTCTCACACACCCACATATGAGTTCAATGGGGACAGTGAATACTTCTATCAAATGTCTTAAAGGAGCAAACACCAGGAGCCTGCAAATCTACAACAGAGCAGATAAAAACTAAAAAAATCAGGGTGTTGCAATAGTCCAGCCAAAGTCCAGACCTTATCCTCACTGAAATGCCACGATGAGAGCTGTGCCAAAAACACCTCCAGAATGATCTGAGAGACTGATAAAGTCATAGAGAAAATTATTTAAGTAATTTTAAGTAATTACTGCTAAAAGTGGATCTATGGGCATCTGAAACATAGGCTGTCCTAAGTTTGTAACCCATAGCTTTTCAATCTTGATTTTTATTTTTGTTAAATAAAATTGGCATGGTGTGAGATGTCATTTGATTTGATTTTTAAAAGAAGTTTAAGTTTATATATATATATATATATATATATATATATATATATATATATATATATATATATATATATATATATATATATATATATATATAGTTTGTCTTATTAGTATTAGATACAAAAAACTAATTCAACTAATTCAACAAAAAATTCAATAGAAATAACTTTTTCACATCTGTATATTTGAAGAGAGAGGGTGGGAGAGAGATGGTTATAATGTTAAATAACTTTTTTTAAAGTTACAAAAAATAGAATAGATGGTTGATAATATAGTCATTTTGGGAGCAACTGTTTTTAATCCAAGAGGTGCCATGTGCAGTTTTTAAATTCTAACAGAACTGTGTCAGAAGATTTGTACTGCTGCCAAACACCAGCCAGAAACATGTACATTTCTGCAATAAAGTTTCAATTAAACAATTTTTCTGCTTCCTTAAAGCAACTTTTTGTTTTGGCTGAGCAGTGTGTGATATATAAAATATGAGCAAAGTGAATAAACAGGGTAGGGCAATTATATTTAAGCCTAACAGCTATGAAGTAATTAGGCTGAAAAAGATTACAAGCACGTCACACCTGTATTGTGCTAGTTCAGTTAGAGGATTTGCATGACCAGTAGAGGTAAGGCTTCAAATCAAATAGTTTGCATGGGGTGTTAGATTAGAATACTAAATGATGAAAGAAAGCTTTGTGTTCACATCTGTTACTTTAAGAAGTACATTAACATTCAGAAACCCTCAATGCTGCTAATAGAAGCCTTTAATCTTAGAAATTTAAGCCATATACAAAACTACATTTTAAAAGTTGTTGTTTTTTTTTTAAATAAGAAATTAATACTGTTTGTCAGCAAGATACTATTAAATAATAATAATATAATATAATGTCAGCAAGATAATATAAATAATCTAAATCCAAGTTTATGGATTTGTTTCTTTTCATAGACTTGCAATGTCTTTGATTTTAACATTCAGTTTTTTTGGGAGGGATTAATGTTTTTATGTAAACAGCATAAAATTATTTTCATATTTTTATATCATTGTTTTGAACAGCACAGATTTGAACTGTTGTTTTTTTATTGTGCTATATAAAACAACGTTGATTTCATTTGATAACTCAATCAGTAGTGGCAATGCATTTCAGTTACATTTAAAATAAATCATATTCTTTTCCATTCATCAAAGTATCCTAAAAACAAAACGTTTCAACCAAAATGTCAAACAGTACAGTTTTTAAATTGAATATTAGTTAGACAAACCAGCATATTAAAGTGATTTCCTGAGGATCATGTGACACTTAAGACTACAATAGAATAGGGTTGTCGCAATACCATTAATTCACCTTACCATACTATACCAGCTGAAGTATCACGATACCAAATAGTGTTGCGATACTGTAATTCATAACTCAAATTATAAAGAAAATTGTCAGGAATACTATATTTTACATGTTATAATAGTTATTTAATTCATAATTCCCTTATTATTGATAATAAGTATAATTTGCACGTCAATTCACCTAATATTTATTCATTCTTTTTGTTTATTTTGTAGATAACTGACCAATGATACCAATGAAAAAATACATTCAAATAAAGATACAAATTATACCAAATTAGTTACAAAACTAGAATTTTTCCAACAAAATTAGGCTGTATGAATTGGTCACAAATTGTTTCAATGTTTCCTGTTGCTATTTTGGGTTTTTCCATCTATTGTTTTTTTATCAGGTAACAATCCAAAGGAGTTCAAATTTTCACTTTGTGAGTCGTTCTTTTTAAGTGATTGCTACGGTAGTCGTAGCTATTAAATCATATTGACAGGAACGGAAATAAACTGATTCAGGTGTGCGTTTGAAACATCAGAAAGCATGCAACCTTAAAGGGCTCCACAGACTATTAAAATAAAATGGTCTATTGTTGCACATGTGTGAGCGTTTTAATGACTTTTCCACATGCAACACTATTGTAGATAGACATGTTAATGACGATACTTCCGTTTACAAACTACAGTGGCACCGCCAGTATTTTGGTAGCGATACTACCATAGTACCAGTAAACCGTGCTATAGAAATTTAGTTTTATTATTGCAAAATACATGTATATATACAGTTGAAATCAAAATTATTAGCAAAATTAATTTTCTGTTTCAAATATTTCCTAAATAATGTTTAACAGAGCAAGGAATTTTTCACAGTATTTCCTGTAATAGTTTTTCTTCTGGAGTCTTATTGTTTTTAATAAAAAAAAAAAAAAAAACATTTTAAGGTCAATATTATAAGCCACCTCAAGTAATATTTTAAATGTCACTTTAAGCTGAATACTATTATCTTGAAAAATAATATGTATTGTCATCATGACAAAGATAAAAGAAATCAACTATTAGAAATTGGTTATTAAAACTATTACATTTAAAAATGTGTTGAAGAAATCTTCTTTCTGTTAAACAGAAATATACAGGGGGGTTAATAACTCAGGAGGGCTAATAATTCTGACTTCAGCTGTATATGGACATTAGAAAACTGTAATTCTTAATTGGTATAATACTATGCCATATTGCTGTTTTACTGTATTTATGAACAAATGAATGTAGCTTTGGTGAGCGTAGAAGTCTTCAACTCTTACCAGCTTAAACTTTCAAACCATAATGAGTAATGCAGTTGTTATGTGAACTCCTAAAAGATGTTTATTAATCTATGATCATTTCTGACAGATAACGGTTGAAGACTATGAGCAGGCAGCCAAATCCCTGCTGACAGCACTCTTCATCAGAGAAAAATATTCCCGGCTGGCATATCACCGCTTCCCCAGGACCGCAGCCAAGTTTCTAAGGAGTGCCAATAATGAAAAGTGGAGTGAGGAGGAAGAAGTGCTGCCAGGTATGTTGTGGTTGGCAACAGTTCAGACCCCAATAATGCACAATTACTTTTTGAGGCAAGACACTGCAGGTAAATAGGGTAAACAGCCCATACGTCCCCAAACTGTTCCATTACTGTTTTCAAGAATATTTTGCTTAAAAATGCAAATATATATAAGTAATCAACAAGTGGATCCAAAAAGTTTTTAGGAATTAACACAAAAAGACATAAATAGAAATAGTTCAATATTTTTTGGATTATTTTGATGAAAGGTTTTGATACACTTCAAATGTTTACTACTGCATATACAGTATAGTGTATATTTCTAGTACATACATCTGGACATTGAATGATGTCAGGTTCAAACTTCTTTCAGTTAAATGTTGTTACAAGGAGGACTTTTGGAAATATATATATATAAAATCAGGAAAATTATGTACGAACAATACTTCTGTGAAATCTTCAGAATATAAATATGAATAAATTGGCAAGGTTTAGTTCCTGTAAGAGCTGATGAAATGATGCATGGCTCAATGCAGTATTAATACTAATTTTTTTTTTGGAAAATGTTTTTTACAAATATATATTGTAATCAGGGCCAGACGGAATTTGCAGAGGTTTTTTTTGCTATTTCTGCAGAGAATTTTGGGAAAAATCTGCGGATTTCTGCGGAATTATTTTGGGAGTATCATAACTAAAACCTTAATATGTGAAATTAAAAGAAATACCTTTTTTAACTTTTATTTAATGTTTAAATTGCAAATCCAATTAGATTCACTTCATTTGGTAAACAAAGCAAGTCTCATATAATATATCTACTAAAAGACAGAAAATATTACTGTACAAACTGCTTTATATATAAATCAGATGAACATTTTCACATTAGTCAATAATATTACTTTAATTAATAAAAAACTGAATAAATTTAGATTTTCACACATTTACTCTAGCAAATAAACAAAATTAATGATGGGCTAAAACTCTGCAGAAATCTGGAATTCTGCGGAAAATCTGTAGAATTCTGTGTGCGCAGATTCTGTGTGCGCCTAATTGTAATCAGGGCTTGACATTAACACCCGCCAACACACCAAATGCGGGTAGATTTCAGCTGTTGCGGGTTAGACAGCTGCTCCCACTAGCCACTTTGGCTGGTTGAAAATCATTTTTAAATTGTAGTTTTCTTAAAAAGCAGAGTTCAACAATAAGGATGGCCCAATGGCGCGGAGCCAGCGAGAGATGACAAAAGTTACTGTGTTCGCATGAGCAAAAGAAGGCGGTGAATAGAGGATGATCACACGCACGGTGAGACTATCTTCGTTCACTGACGAGGGCTTCAGTGTTGCGCGCACAGGTGATATGATGCGTGCAAGTGTTTAAAAGCGTGCACGCTTACGTCTTTTTGCACGAAGCATCTGTGCCTGAAAACGCAATTGATGCGATCGATTCGCTTTGAAATAGACTGGAAAAAAGCAATGCTCCAGCACCCACAGTCTTGCTCCTTTCAAGAGCTCGAGAGTTTTTTAAATGTCTTTTTGTAAGCAGCAGCGGTTGCTTTCGCTTTAACCATTCTTTAAACAGATTATTAATGGGCCAAACATTAACTGTGCACGTGATTATCCTTTCATTACCGCACACAGTATGTTTTTTCCACCAGCTTTCTTTTACTTACAGTTATCTTTATTAATACAGTTTAATTTTCACCCTTTACAATAACCTTGCTTTAATATGAGATTAACTCTCCATTTATGTATAGTTAACTGAACATAGTGTTAGATACATGACAATAATTATTTTTTAAATGTTAATTATTTCAGTAAAGTATTGTTGAATTAAAAGCGCATGTATACAGCTATATTTAGCTTGTTTTGACGCATGATTAAAATTTCTTGGCTAAGAAATATTCATTTATCTTTAGTGTGGCTAGAGAAAAATGTTGTAAATCCTTGGTTGAGCCCTGAGAAGTCAAGTGAAATAAAAACTAATTGCAATACAACACTATAAACCCACAATCTATTTGCTTATGCTCCTTGAGCAAGGTCAGACATAACACACAAAAGTGAAATGAATAAAGAGTCATGTGGACATAACTTCTAAATCAAGTATTTTAGCATGCCAAAACCAAATTCATGCATATATAAAATATATTTTACCAACAACAAAATTGTGGCCAGTGAAAAAGGCGATGGCTAGTGATGTTGGAAAACTACTATCCAGTGGCTGGTGATCAAAAAAGTCAAGCCCTGATTGTAATTGAAATCTACAGTAACAATCTGATAAAATGCGACCAAAAAGAAAAATTTAAAGTATATTTAAGATACTTTCTTTACATTAGATTGAAGGGAAAAAACACTCAACGTAAAAACCCAAAAAGAAAAACATAAACAAAAGTTTTGCCTTAAGCATCTATAAGGACAACAGCTATGCGGCAAAGTGCTAAATGACTTGCCTGTATAGTTAATATTCTGACTGTATAACTGTTTATGGAAAGTGATACTCTAAACAACAGGTCATGTTTCTATGTATATCAGCACATAAATATAATATGACATGATGTTATGCTTAATTTTAAATGGCAACAGATATCTGTCCCTCCCCAAGTGAGGGTGAGGATCCCTACAGTATGGAAGACCTTCCACAGAATCTCAACTATTCCCTTAGGATGAAAGATGGAATCATATACGTCTATGATAACGAGGACGCATTAAAACAGGATCTGCCACGGAGCTTGCCATATCCTGACCTGGAAACCTTTGCTATCGATTTGAGCCACGTCCTTGCCATGATTGCAGACGGACCAACGTGAGTTTGGACATTTTTGTCTGACAATTCTTTACAAGAAAATGGAATCCAGATTAATCAAATTTGGAAATAATTGAAAGAAAATAAAAATGTTTAAAAATTTAAATAAACAAGCATGATATTGGATAAAAATTATTTTGCGATATTTTTTTTCTGCGATTAAATATTGCAATATCTCTGACATTGTGTATACATCATTTGACGAGTATACAGTTTGACAAGATGGATTGATTTGATGTTATTTTTTTCAGGAATAATCACAATGCAAAAAAGGTCTAATTTCTAGTCCAAAAATCTAAAAATTCTTTTAGATCAACTAAAAATATTGTTTTGTTTTCGTCTTCAGAAGAAGTAAGTCAAAATTAAGAGTTTTTCCTTAAAACAAGCTAAATTATATGCCAATGGGGTAATTAAATTAGTCTTATTTTCACTTTAAAATTTAGGTATTTGGACTAGAAACACGTCAGAAATTCTTAGTAAGATTTGTTTTAGGCATAAATCTTATAAATAAATGAATACAATTAACCTTTGTTACTTTTTTGTGGCCAACTTTTCTTAAAAGGCTCAGTCAAAGTCCTCTAAAAACACATGCAAATTATAAACTTTCACACTATTGTGGTCAAACTAAGCAGTGACTCTACAATCCACATTGTTCTGTGGCTCCTGGTGAGCTATAATTCAGAATCGACATTGCAGATCTTGTGATGTGACTATTATGGATGCACACATTGTGATTTCGACGATGAAACGATTTATTGTGCAGTCCTAATATTATCCCAATACAACCACACACTCAAATTGAATAACACTGAATATGTTTGCTATAGTTAAAAAACAGAATACATGATAACACTAAAAAATGGAAAAATATTTAAAGAGAAATGTTCTCTTCTCTAGGAAGACCTATTGTCACCGACGGCTTAACTTCCTGACCTCCAAGTTCCAACTGCATGAAATGCTGAACGAGATGGCAGAGTTAAAGGAACTGAAGTGTGTTCCTCACAGAGATTTCTACAACGTCAGAAAGGTATTTCAAATGAAATGACAATCAACACTCATTTTTAAACTGCATTTTCCCATATATCATTAGTGAATATTCAAAAAAGTGCAGAGCTGCACATCAATTTACACCGGTTGTCAAATTAACCCATCATTAAATTCAAAGTGCTGTCATTTGCCTATAAAACCACCATTGGCTCTGTTCCTATATACCTGAATTCCCTTTTTTTTTTATTCTTCATTTGAACGAAAGGAAACGAAAGAAGAAACTAAACGAAACGCAATGGTGTTATCAAAAGCGATACTTTTTTCAGTAACGAGTAATCAAATGAATTACTGAGTCTTGTTTTGCTTAGCCATAGGACCTCTCTTTCTCTGGGGTGTGTGTGTTTGGGGCTGGGGCAGGACACCAACCAGTGATGATGATTAGTGTGTCTGTGAACGTGGTGTGCTTGAGAATGTGATGATTGGCTTAGATAGAGTGCATTTCCATTGTTTGCCAATCAGAGGCAGAGTAGGGCAGGTGTTCACACACAAGCATGCGCACACTTAGTGGCACACACCAATGACCAGGAGTCAGAATGATGTCAAATCCAACAATTTCAATATTTATATATAAATATACATATAAATACAAGCACTACTTTACTCTCGTTGAGGTGAAAGGCAAGAATGTTTATGTATCATGCAACTTATGCCCAGGAAAAAAAGAGTCTCTCTGCGCCTGTGACAAGTAAGTATAATCTAATGAAGCACCTCACGTCATCACATGCCGCCATAAAATTAGTGGCTCCGCATGACATAACGTGAGCTCTGCTACCAAAGCAGGATATGATGTCACAACGTCAAAGCAAATAAAACGTAATTATTCTCCACCGCAAACACTTATTACTCGGACAGAATTAAACAAAATAATATCTAGATATATAGTTGAGGACATGCTGCCTTTGTCTCTCACACTGTCCCATAATACCATTAAAATAGGTTAGATTAGTGTACAGTGTTTTTTATTTATTTTATAGTCATTTAACCTTTTTTTTTTGAGTCATTAGATATTTATTAAAGTAACGCAATAGTTACGTTCACTGGTAATTAGTAACTTTTATAATTATGTAGCTCAGTTTACTATTTGTGAGAAGTAACTATAATTAATTACTCTTTTAAAGAACATGCCCAATACTGAACCCAACATAAAACAAAAAACGAAACGAAACATTGCTCTTCTGGGGTCTGATTTCTAAAAAATATTGCGTAGAAACCTATTTAAAAGTGAACATACGCTATAATCAATTGTTAATAATTTATTCATTATTATGTCTCATTTGATTATCTAAAGTGGTTCAGTTAAGTTCAAGTTAAATTCTCCCATCAAGTTTGTTTCTTATAGATCGCAACCTTTGCATGGCAAGTAGCGTACTCACATTTGTGTATAAGCCACATTTATAAACGAGACCCCTGGTGATTTGTCCTGCTTCCAATTCCCTAATTTGTAAGTTGCTTTGGATAAAAGCGTCTACTAAATGAATAAATGTAAATGTTTTCAGGTTGACACGCACATTCACGCAGCAGCCTGCATGAACCAGAAGCATCTTCTGAAGTTCATCCAGGACAGCTATCAGACAGAAGCGGACCGAGTGGTGCTGGATAAGGGTGGAAAGAAGGTCACCCTCAAACAGGTCTTTGACACTCTCAAAATGGACCCTTATGACCTCACAGTGGACTCACTGGATGTGCATGCGGTACGTGTTGCAGGACCTCCAAAATGTTTAAGTCTCAAAAAAATATGCAACTAAGAAACTGCAATGTTGTTTGTTACAGGGCAGACAAACCTTTCACCGCTTTGATAAATTCAATTCCAAATACAACCCGGTTGGTGCAAATGAGCTCAGAGAGATCTACCTCAAAAGCGATAACTATATCAACGGAGAGTATTTTGCACGTCTGATCAAGGTAAAATGTCATCAAGTGTGTGAGAGTCGCTGATTCAGCTAGAACATATTAGTTCTTAAAGGGAAAGTTCACTTAAAAAATACAATTCTGCCATTATTTACTCATACTTCACTTGTTCCAAACCTGTTTGAGTTTCTTTCTTCTGTTGAACGATGAACAGAATGTTGGGGGGGAAGAAAAACATCCCTTGACTCCATAGTATTTTTTTGTTCCTACTATGGAAGTCATTGGCTACTTTTTCCCCAACATTCTTTAAAATATCTTGTTTTTTTGTTTAACAGTAGAAAGTCCACTTGAGTGTTAGTAAATTGTGAGGGACACCATTAATTTTTGTGTGAATTATTGCTTTAAGAATGAAAGTCACAAGTTGTTATCGCACTGTACAGGAAGTTGCTCATGACCTAGAGGAGAGTAAATATCAGCACGCAGAACCCCGCCTCTCCATTTACGGACGAGCACCAGAGGAGTGGGAAAGTCTGTCCAGATGGTTCATCATGCAAAAGCTGCACTCCCCTAACATGAGGTGGATGATACAGGTGCCCAGGATCTAGTAAGCGCTCTTCTCTTGTAACAGAACACAGCAATTTAAATACATTTCCTGTGAAGTGCTTTAAATGTGCGTTTTTTTATTCTATGTTTGATGTAATCTGAAAAATGAAGAGAGGGTGGGACAGAGTAGCTCCAAAAGCAAAAAAACAGCCAATCGCGTTTCGTTTTCATCTCAGATCTGCCAGAGAGAATGGTTGAACTCAAGTGCATCAACTGAAAAGAAAACGATAAAAATCATTGATCCATTTAGGCAGAAGAGACAAACTGCAAGCTTCTGATGTTTATATCAGTTTTATTTTTTATATCCTTAACCATCTACCGCATGGTTTTGCCATATGGCAACATGATATTTATGTTAATTTCCCTGCCACTGTTTCTTTAAGACCAACATTGATTTTTTTTGTTGGAAAGAGAACACCTTAGTGTAGCCAATGATGTGCTTTGGTTAAGTCACATGACATGCAGTGTTTTTCTGTAGCGTGATTTCTGACAGACTGGCATTTATTGTGAGTAGTTGCTGAATGCAAATGTAAACATCAAAAACAAAAGATCAAATTATGTCAGATCCACAAAAAATCTGAAACATCACCTCCAGTAAATTATGATGACATATTCACAACTCAAATTTTTTTTTATTAAATTGTTTTTTTGTAAATCGATCAAATGTATGTGCTGCCAAATGGTGGAATGTGCAATAATGCAATGGGTTAGCTAGCTAGCATGGTTAACTGTGAACTTTTTAGTTGTAACAATAACAACATGAATGCTAGTAATATAATGTTGATTAGTTGTATGTTAATGGAATTTGCATTATGGATAAAATCTAGTTTTAATAGCAATATTACTTTTGAATAGATATAAATACAGGGTACAGTGTATTAGCGAGCACCACCATGTTCAATGGAACATGTATAAAGGTACGCGAGCTGTCACTGGGGTGGTACCTTTTCAAAATGTACACATTTGTACTTAAAGGGTGTATATTGGTACCTCAAAAGTATATAATAGTACCTAAAAAAATTAAGAGGAACACTTTTGTTTTTTCTAGGTATTAATATGGACCTTTTAGTTACAAATTTGTACCTTTTGAAAAGGTACCACCCCAGTGACAGTTCGCGTACCTTTATTTCTGATAGTGTAGATTATAGTATAATATATAAACATTGTTAGCTAGTAGCGACGTTATTCTGATGCATCTTGATATACTTGACGAGTTATTTATTTGTTATAATATTTACTGGAGAAAATATTTAAATTTACTGTATATTGTATACATAATAAAAATTATGTTTGTTTTTAATAATATCAAAAAAGAATGGAATTAATGAAAGCTGTTGGAATATGAGTTGTTGGAAAGTATGTATAAAGTGTCATTTAAGTTCTGTGTTAAAGCTTATAACACAGCAACACCAATTAAATCATGTCAAACAACAAAATTATGAATTATAAGGAAAGATCTAAATTTGAAATTTCTAAGTTAGATCCACTGTTGGACGTTGTTGCCATATGGCAACATATCATAAAGTACTTAAAACATTTTTTTCCAATTTAGTTTTTTACAGAACTTTAAGTTAAGCCATTTTAAGAAAAGAAAAACAATAAAATATTTTTTATAGATCTATCGTAATGCGTGCAGTAGAGGGTTAAAATCAGACTGAAACTAACATCTAAAAAACATTTGTGATTTGAAGAGTGACTTTTTTGTGGATCTTTGCCAAAAAAAAAAATTCTATTGAATTAAAGTTGCTCTGAAATAAGTCTGTCAGCTCTCACAGGGTCAATAGTGAATGCTGATTTCCACGTCTTTTTGCATAATAAGAATGAACTCTGGCCTTTTGACATCTGTGTTGTTGCTGCAGCGTTGGCGGTTAATTGTATTATTGTTGTCCTGAATGTCTGAACACTAGTCTCAAATCTTTTTCTCACGATCTTCCATTTGGCTTAATCTGTCTTCCTCTAAACACAAAACAAGGATATTCTAGTTAACAGAGGTATATTCTCAGAATGTCGTGCCAGACTGTACCTAATAATTTTCTTTTTTGAGGGGATGAGGAGGGGCAATGCATTAAGGGAACATTCCATTTTAGAATTCTGCAAACGTTATGACAATGTTCTGACACCAATGCTTGTTTTGAGAACAATTTCAGTTTCAAATGCAAAAAGTTGTAACATTTTCAGAATTCTGAACATTCTGTTATAGGTTGTTTTCACATGACGTCATTCATGATGTGCGAAATTTAGATGGAGGGCAGGAAGTGATTGTTCTACATAGGAATCGCTATCAGAACATCAAAATATTTCAGTTTTATGTTGTTTATAATTGTTTAAATCTGTCAAAATAAGAAATGCCAAACAGCTTTTATTCATTAATTCATTCATTTTCTTTTTGGCTTAGTCCCCTTATTAATCAGGGGTCTGAATCAGGAAATGAACCGCCAACTTATCCAGCATACGCTTTTTTTTTTTTTTGAACTTTGAGGAATTTCAGCTCAAACAAATAAAGTTTAACTCAAGCCAAATCAAATCAATTTACATTGGATGAGCCCCCATATGTTACATCTGGCTTAAAGATGTAACTTTAAGGGAGACGATTAGGCAAAATGAAGTAAAAATTGTATTTATTAAACACAATTGAAAATAACATAATCAAAACATCAGTATCAGTATGTTTGATCAGTGTGAAAAGCAAGTGAATGGATGCGCTAACTGTTGTCAGCGCATGTGTATGGATGAACAACAAAACATAAAGCCCAAAGTGGAGCGCAGATCTGGCCAACTGCCCAAACAGCGATTGAACGGCGGCCCTGACAAACTCTCTCACTGAGTTTAAATTAGGGTGCTGACTAGCATTAGGAGCGCTGAAGACAGACCCCCAACCTAGAACAGACAGTCCTAACAGACCTACAAAGAATAGTTTTGTGTTGAATTTATATATTTCTTTTTTGCTAACACTTTACAATGCAGATTAATTTGTTAAAATGGCATAACGCATTAGCTATCATGAACTAACAATAAGCACTATATGTTGACTACATGTATAAATCTTTGTTATTCAGTTTTTTAATTAATGTAAAACAAATTAAGTTTTTTTCAATGGTAAAATAAAAAATATGAAATGTATAAAATATGAATTACAAATATGGTTTCATTAAGTTACAGTATATTTTATTCCTTAAATATTTTATTAATATATAAGAATAAATAGCATTAAGGCGATGCAGTGGGTAGCACGTTCGCCTCACAGCAAGAAGGTCGCTGGTTCGAGCCTCGGCTGGGTCAGTTGGCATTTCTGTGCAGAGTTTGCATGTTTGATTGGGTTTCCTCCGGGTGCTCCGGTTTCCCCCACAGTCCAAAGACATGTGCTATAGGTGAGTTTAGTAGGCTAAATTGTCCGTAGTGTATGTGTGTGAATGAGCGTGTGTGGATGTTTCCCAGTGATGGGTTGCAGCTGGAAGGGCATTCGCTGCGTAAAACATATGCTGGATAAGTTGGCGGTTCATTCCCCTGTGGCGGATTAATAAAGGGACTAAGCCTAAAAAGAAATTAATGAAATAGCATTAATGAGTATTATTATTAATCAATGATTATATTAAATAATTTTATAACAAATAATTATTAAGTATTTAATGCACAGGCTATATGTTGTGTATATGGTTATTATGTCCAAAATGTAGTTGTTAACTATTAACATGTGGGTATATATATTAATTTATATGTGGGTAACACTTTACAATACAGGTCATGTAGTTAATGTTAGTTAATGCACTTTCTAACATGAGCTAAGTCTAGAACAGTCTCATACAACATTTATTAAACATAGTTCAACATTTACTAATGCAATATTAAAATCTAAAATTAAAAGTTAGTCTTGTTAACATTAGTTATGTACTGTGAGTTAACATGAACTCACAATAAACTACTTCATTTTCATTAAGTAACAAAGACGAATAAATACTGTAATAAATGTATTGTTCATTGTTTGTTCATGATGATAAATAAATTAATATTAACAATGTGAGCTGTATTATACTGTTACCGTAAAAGATATTGTCAAACAAACATCCTAAATTTACATTCATATTACTGACAAATGACATTCAATAACTCTGCCTTCAGTTTTCAGTTCAAATTCAGTCATTTAAAATGCTTGCTCAGATTTATGGGGTTACCATAACTATCTATAATTGTGCTCGTACTGTAAACCATATCCTGTTCCTAAAATCCAATATTCTTGTGTATGTCACTTTTCTTTAGTGACATTTTCAGATCAAAGAAGATTATTGCCAACTTCGCCAAGATGCTGGAAAACATCTTCCTTCCACTGTTTCAGGCCACTGTAAATCCTCAGAAACACAAAGAAATGCACGTCTTCCTCAAACATGTAAGTGCTTCATCAGTGCTTTTGTTGAGCTTGCAAGACCAGTCAGAGCGGATTCGTGTCACATCTGAGCTTCTCAAAACAAAATCGCAGTTAACAGTTCTATTGAACAACAGCCATTTTCCCCGAAAACAAGCCAACGGTGGCAAACCCTTTCAGGCAATTAAACAATTCTCAGATGACTAAGAGTTTGTGTTGAATTGGTCACGAACAACAAAAATTACAAAACTCAGATGTGGTTAAAGTCATGTGCCCAATTCAATATTACAGTCAATCTTTGTTTTGTTTTGTTTGTTTCTTTAATTGTCAAAAGTAATGCCACTTGCAGACTTTTACACTGTAAAACCCAACAGTCAACTTGATTAAATGAAATGAGTGAAGGTAACTCAAAATTGACTGAAAGTTAATTCTACTCATTTGAGAAGAGTTTTGAACTCAGTGTTGAAGGTAACGAGTTAATTAAAAAGCTTATTACTTCATCTTAAATGGAGTAAGTTCACAGTACTCGTATAGATTAGTTTAACTCAAATGGTTTGTAGCATTCAGTTTGAGTTGTCTAACTTATTGGTTTTTACAGTACTCAGTTGGTTTGAGTTCTCGTCATTTATTGGGTTTTACTGTGCTCAAATTGCTTTGTTTACTCAAATGGATTAAGTTCACATTACTCATTAGGATACGTTTTTGAACTTAAATGGTTTGTTTAAATAGAGTTTCCTCTAATAGTTTGAGTTACCTTAACTTATTGGGTTTTACAGATACTGCAGGTAAATAAAGGATTTAAAAACTATTATTTATCTTCATACTTTTAAAATTCATTGATTACATTCAGAATAGCATATTTTAGTTATTATAAGTTTTATAAAATATTATGATATATTATGTATATGTAACTGAGGTATTTTTAAATTAAATGTCTTGATTTCCATATTCTTCAACATCTACTTTTCAAATGTATTTATTATTTATTATTCATAAAAATTATTATATTTTATTTATTCAAATTTATTTAATTTATTATTCATTTATTTTAAAGTCAGGGGTACTTACCGAGGGGATTTTTGTGAATCACTCCATTATTCAGAAAATACTGACAACAGCCAGAATTGTTTTGGCTTTTTTGAGAATAAAATGTTAATAATCACGCAAATTATATATGGTCACACTTTATTTTGATGGTCCGTTTGTTGAATTTAAGTTACATTGCATCTATATGCCAACTAATTCTCATTAGATTATAAGTAGACTGTTAGGTTGGGGTTAGTGTAAGTTGACATGCACTCAAGTTTCTTACAGTCAGTTAAATGTCTGTTGAAGGAGCAGTATCAACAGATATTGAGCAGACAGTCTACTAATACTCAAATGGACCATCAAAATAAAGTGAAAAAAAAATAAAAATAAATAAATAAAGTGTTACCTTATATATTAACATAAACAGCAAAAATCAGTACAAGGCAGTTGAAAAATGTATACAAAAATATGACATTTTTAAAAACATTTTCCCACATTTTTTCGAGTGCCTTAGACTGATTTTTGCTGTTTAAACTGATGAATCCCTAACTCAAAGAGCAACAACACATTATTTAGGCTACCCCTGAGCTTTTTTTTGTTTGATTTCAGATTTTTATATATGAACATATCTGTAAGGATGCTTATAAAACATAGTTAAACTTTAAAGTTTGACTTATGAAATTCTGCTGAAGTGGAGATTATGGATTCATGGAAAACTAATTTTGAGATAACTGCCTTTAATATGACTACTCAATATAAAAATATGGATTGTAATAATTTAAATCTACGGATAGGCCAACTGCTTTTCCAATGGCCAATTTCAGTCAAATTAATATATTTTTATTATACCTTAAACCTCACTTGGGACTCAGTGTGGACAGCAATGTAATACTTTTATTGTACATATGACAATAAACGCTTCAAATTTTGGACAGAAACACATTTGCGAAGTGCTATATTAAAAAAAGAAACATTTAAGAGTGTTTTGGATGTTTTAATCCATGTTTACTTTTATTTTTATTTTTTTATGAAAATCCCCAAATCAAAAAGCTGACAGAAAAAGTGTTTTTGCCTACATTTGTCTTGCCTTAATAAAGCCTTGAATGCAAAAGTATCCAAGAAAAAGATCTCAATAATATTTCTTGTAGGTGACCGGGTTCGACAGTGTGGATGATGAATCCAAACACAGTGATCACATATTCAACTATAAGAGTCCAAAACCTGAAGAGTGGACCTCCGAGGAAAACCCACCCTACACATACTACCTCTTCCACATGTATGCCAACATCATGGTTCTCAACAACCTAAGAAAGTAAGTCGCTATCATGACCATGCTCTGATTTCAGTGTTTAAATCCCTTTACATTCAGAAAATGATCAAATTGAAGACAAAGACCATATAAAAATAGCAAATGTGGTGATTTTCAGGGAGCGTGGTATGAATACCTTTCTGTTTCGTCCTCACTGTGGTGAAGCAGGATCCATCACTCATCTGGTCTCCGCTTTCCTCACAGCCGACAACATCTCTCATGGACTCAACCTTAAGAAGGTCAGTGTCTGAGACAGGCCATAATGCACACACTATTAACTCTACAGGCACTGTACTTTTAGAATCCGTCAATTAAAATGTTGCTGGAAAATATGGTAACACTTTAAATGGTCCATTAGTTAATGTTAGATAATGTATTTAATAACATGAAGAAACAATTAGTAATACATTTGTTACTGTATTTATTAATCTTCATTAAGGTTATTTAAGTTAAATAATATTAGTTCATATTAACCCATTAACTAATGTTATCAAGCATAAGTTTAAATTTTAATGATGCATTAGTTATTATGTTGAGCTATGATTAATAAATGCTTTACAAGAACATTCTTCACTTTTGCCAATTGGTGAAGTTTTTTCCTCGGCGCTGTCGCCACTGGCTTGCATGGTTCAGGATCTGTAGAGCTGCACATCGATGGATTTGCTCTTTAGTGTTTGGGCTCTCAGTGGTGAATATTAAACCACACTGAACTGAGCTAAACTTATCTGAACTTAAACATTGAAAACTGAACTGACACGCATTTAATTTACTATGATCTTTCATGTGAAGCTGCTTAGACACAATCTACATTGTAAAAGCGCTATACAAATAAAGAAGAATTGAATTGAATTATTCATATTTAGATAATGTTATTAAATACGTGAACTAATGGACCATTAGTCTAAAGAAAATACACGATTAGTTTATAACTTTCAACCCATTTGTATTTATGCAAGTCCTTTTTGAAATGTATGTTACACAGACTTACTTAGTTAACAGTAAAACCTTGCAAAAATGAACTGAAATGACATCTATAAACCGCAGTTTATTTTAGATAGTTGTCCAGATATTCTCCTTTTTGATTTATTTTAACTGGATGTAGTTTTCTAGTATGACTACAGTGCTTCCCACAGGTTTGAAATATACTTGTGGTGGTAGCCGGATAGAAACACATCATTTAACCACATCACATAAATAGTTAATTATATGCAACAAACAAAACACAATTAAAATTTTAACTATATATATATATATATTCTTTTCTTTTATTAATTAATTTTTTTATTATGACACTGTTTTACACAGTTTTTTTCAATGGGTTAATGTTAAAAAAAGACTGTTGAAATAAAAGACATCCACTATTTCTGTTACTTTAATACTATTCAGGAGCCATGTGCACCCACTGACAGGTCAAATGCAAGGTGCTTCTCTCTCTCTCTCTCTCTTACAAGTTCAAAGCAAACTTAAATGCCAAA
This sequence comes from Danio aesculapii, assembly GCF_903798145.1. Lineage (NCBI taxonomy): Eukaryota > Metazoa > Chordata > Actinopteri > Cypriniformes > Danionidae > Danio > Danio aesculapii. The sequence goes on along the minus strand of NC_079452.1, from coordinate 43,541,093 downwards.
GCGATTTAGATATGTATATAAAATAGCCTATATAATATATATCATCAAATTAATAAAATAATCAGCAAAAGAGAAATAAATGACAGAAAAAGGAATAAAAACAGAAAATATCTTTAAAAATGAGCCTAATTACATGATTAAAACTAGATTATTTAAAAAAAGGCAAATGAGTTGATTGACCATTACAAATGGTATACATATATTTTTTACATATTTTGCAGCCAGTTTAGACCAATATTTCGTCCTCTCCATGTGTATTTCTGACAGCTAGCTCTCTGCAACTCTCACATGGTCGCCCACTGAAGCTAAGCAGGGCTGCGCCTTGTCAGTACCTGGATGGGAGACCACATAAGAAAGCTAGATTTCTGCCGGAAGTGGTGTTAGTGAGACCAGCAGGGGGCCCCCAACCTGTGGTTTGTGTGGGTCCTAATGCCTCAGTATAGTGACGGGGACTCTATACTGCTCAGTGAGCGCCGTCTTTCGGATGAGACATTAAATCGAGGCCCTGACTCACTGTGGTTGTTAAAAATCTCAGGATGTCCTTCGAAAAAGAGTAGGGGTTTAACTCTGGAATCCTGGCCAAATCTGCCCTCTGGCCTCTGTCCATCATGGCCTCCTAACCATCCCCATATCATAATTGGCTTCATCACTCTGTCTCCTCTCCACCAATCAGCTGTTGTGCGGTCTGACGCAATATAGCTGCCGTCGCATCATCCAGGTGGATGCTGCACACTGATGGTGGATAAGGAGATCCCCCCAATGTGTAAAGCGCTTTGAGTTTTCAGAAAAGCGCTATATGAATGTAAGGAATTATTATTATTATTATATAGTAAAGTTTTTCTGAATCGTTTAGATTAATGAATCTATCATTTACTTTTTCTCTCTGTCTCGCGGCTGTGCATGTACAGTCAGCTCTCAAGCATGCGGAAAGTAGTCTTTAATAAAGAGTAATGCAAAAAGCATACAAGCTTTAGAAAGTGATAGCAGAAGTTAAATCCTGGACTTTTTTGGAGATTCAAAAACCCGGGTAGGATGAACTTTTTAAGTCCCAAAAAGGTGCATCTCTGTGGGTCTGCAAAGCTGTGGGAGTGTCTGCGGGATTTCTCTCACAAAACTAAACAGGTAAATGAGAGATGATTTTCCTCTACTCAATCGATCGCGGATGTTTGGTTTTATTGGGCAGATACAAAAAAGTGATGTTAATAATAGTAAAAAAAACTACTAATAGTAAAAAGGCACTAAATATATTTGGGCAGCCGTTAATATACCTGGGAGACCCTCCCAAGTAAAGTCGATGTTTGGGAAGCACTGGACTAAACAACTTTAAAATTACAATGAAAACAAAATCTTGAAAGGAAAACTAATTCCCAATATGAATTAAAAAAGCCCAATAGAATGTCAATAGCTATGTTTCCATCCAAAACTGTATATTTAACTTGTGAGTACTGAAAATGTGAATATTATTTAAAAATGCAATCACGGGAGACAGTTCTAGGAGATCATTTAACCAAACCATTTTAATGGCATGTTACTATCACAGCTTTTAATGCATGTTTTCTTATTGCACAAAAGAATCAGTCAAATTTGTTCATACGTTTTAAGATCTTACGCACATCTGGTCATTTCCATTCAGTATTTTTTTTGTAATGGAGTATATCAAAACATGCATGAAAACATATCTAACGATTCTAAATCAAACCTGATGCCAGTGGCACTGATGTAGTTTTTCTTGTGGTTTTTATGTTTCTCTGTACAGAGTCCTGTGCTGCAGTACCTTTATTACTTGGCCCAGGTTCCCATTGCCATGTCTCCTCTCAGCAATAACAGTCTGTTCCTGGAGTACTCCAAAAATCCCCTGCGAGAGTTCCTGCAGAAAGGCCTGTGTGTTTCCCTCTCCACAGACGACCCACTACAGTTTCACTACACAAAGGTCAGGCAGGGCAGATACTCGCAACACAGCATACACTGCTGATAAACAGTAGAGTTTAATAATGTGAGAGCAATCGTCTGATGCAGTCGGTGATGTGTAATTCTGCTGTTTGTACCTTCAGGAAGCCTTGATGGAGGAATACGCCATAGCAGCACAGCTGTGGAAACTGAGCACATGCGATACATGTGAGATCGCCAGAAACAGTGTGCTTCAGAGCGGCCTGTCACATCAGGTACTGTCTATATATTAGTACTAATATTGTATGTTCAGAATTAATTCTAAAAGTAATTTCAGCTTGTACCTCAGCAAAACAAGGAGACATCAATAAACTCACAATGGAAGTAAATTGGGCCATTTTTACAGGATTTAAAAGTAGGAATGTTAATCCATTTTTATTCGATGCACAATTCCGAAATGTTTGCTTTTTTGCAACACTGATGATTGACATGTAAACTACAGCTTGCAGCAACTTATTGGCTGAGTTGATGTACCCTAAAGCCTGGGACACACTAAACCAACACCAAAGAACTAGTATCCACAAAAACATTGTTGTCGCCTCACATTGGCTGCATCTAGTCCTGTTAAATCCAAAAAGCTGCATGTGAACACACCAAACAGACAATAGCTGACTGAAAAGAGAACAAATGTTCTACACCTGTGAGAGGATGTACCTTTCCAGCCCTGTAGCTGGTATTATATGCATCTATCATTCCATAAAGGGAAACCGGAACTAGTGCTGCACACATACAAACTGTAAACAGAGCAGCGTTTAAGTACCAATTTAACAGTTCTTTCTCACCACAGAAGGATTCTCTCATGCAAGTATGTCTGATAATCTGATACTCCATGTCATTTGAAAATATTAAAGAAATGTGACAAAATGACTTTTGTGCTCACAGTTCACTCATAAACTGCATTTTTTGACATAGTTTGCTTAGTTTTGTCACATCAGTTAATCAATTAGAGTGCTCTTTTTCACTGATCGTCGATGCTGGTTCTAAATACATAGGTAGGGCAAACTCCCTCCAACATGAGCCCGGTGAGAGGCAATGTATGGAACACTCCACCAATATTAGCCAGACAGACACTAACTGAGACAGCATGTTGCTGCCCAATGGATGACCATTTGCTTCTTTTGTCCCGACTTAATTCAGTACTAAATAATTCAGTGCCCTAATTTTCTCAAAGCATTTATTTTTCATTCTTTTATACAGTGCATGCGGAAAGTATTCATAGCGCTTCACTTTTTCCACATTTCTTTATGTTACAGCCTTATTACAAAATGGATTAAATTAATTTATTTCCTCAAAATTCTACACTCAATACCCCATCATGACAATGTGAAAAAATGTGTACCAGAATTGAAACAGAATGTACCTGAGCTCAATTTAGAGCTTCACAGCAAAGGCTGTGAATACTGACCTGACTTTACAGGTTTTTTATTTTTAATAAATTTGCATCAATTTCAAAAATCATTTTTCACATTGTTATTATGGGGTTTTGTGTGTCGAATTTTGAGGAAATAAATGAATTGAATCCATTTTGGAATAAGGCTGTAACATAAAAAATGTGGAAAAGGTGAAGCACTATCACGTATGCACTGCAAGTAAAAAGCAGCAGCAAATAGCTATACTCATAATGAACATCCAGGCCATATCCATGCCATTGAGAGCAAGTTTTAGATAAATGTACATTTGTGTTGTGTGGTTTGGTTGTTATCTATATTTGAGATAATATAACATCATTCAACATTCTATAACAGTAGTCAACATTTGAAGTGGATCAAAAAAATTGGAGTGCTGTTCAATCATTTAGGACAACTTTAATGCAAGGTTTTGAACCACTTCAAATGTTGACTACTGTAGGTATACGAGAATATTAGATTTGGACACATTCACTTCTATTGTAAGAGCTTCAAACAAGACCCCGATTTCATTTTTTTGTGAACTAACCCTTAAATAATAATCTAGTACTCGTTTTAATAACCCCTTGCATTAAAAATAAATATACTCACATTTATCCAGGATAAGCTGACATTTTGATTTTCCTTGCAGGAGAAGAAATACTACCTGGGTGAGAATTATCTAGAGGATGGACCAGAAGGAAATGACATCCGTAAGACGAATGTGGCGCAGATCCGTATGGCCTATCGGCATGAGACACTGTGCAATGAGCTCAGCTTCCTAGTGGAAGCCGTCAAGTCAGAAACAGTGGCAGCACAAGCCCCGTAAACATAGCAGGGTGACAGACAGGGTAAAGCTTGGGTTCATACGAATGGACCAGATGTCAGTATAAAATCTTGCGACAGGTCATGCACTAAAGAGTCATGAAAAATACACATCATTCTAGAATGCAAGATAAAGAGCCATGCATCTTATTGATGATGCACATATCACTTCCCATGGTGCCTTAAAGGTGTTGGATATAAACATTTCATATAGCAAATCTGTTTGTTTTCCTTTTTTAACAAAACACGGACAATAAACTGTTCCTGTATTTTGCATGCTTTCTGAAAAGTGAGTTTTTTGGGGGACATTTGTTGTACATTTGTTACCTTTTCTAAACGAGGGAGTCTTTGGGTTTGTGACTTGAACAATGTATTCTTTTTTTTTAGATAGTTTTACATAAAAAACAGAAAGTTGGAATACAACCTTGATAAACTTGTTTGATTGCAACCTGAGATTTCGGGGACTGTTGAGTAACATTTTATTTTTTGTGTACTTGAATTTGCACATTTTGTACACCGATTGAGACTGTTAAAGATTTTGTTATGGATGCGGAATGATGTATGGGTGCTTGGATTCAGAAAAGCCTCTTATAACATGCCTGAATGGTGACTATGCTCTGTGTATCTGAATAAGGCACTCAAAAAATGTTAAATAAATACAGTGATGGAAAAAAGAAAGTCTTGCTCTATTAATTGAAGATGGTTCTCTATAGTTAAAATCACAGATAATGGAAAAAATAAGAGACTACTTAAAAACTGTCATTTATAGATATTTTTTCTGAAATGTCATTTGCATTGTCTTTTTTGTGCATAAAATACCAAAAAGGTGCCATGTTGTACATTTTTAGACAAACCAATGGCAATGTTTTAAAATCAAAACAAATATTAACATTTTACCAAATACCTAGATAATCTAGAGATGCCCAAACTAGGACCCACGGGATATAGTCTGCCCATGGTAACTTTGATTTGGCCAGCCATCCCATGAGAAGAGAGGGAGAATGATGAGGATGGTTTAGATATCATTAGATTGTCATTTAAAATTTCAAGGGCATCTATTTAACTCCTTTTCAAGGTTTAATACAAGTCTTTTGTGTCTCCAAAATGTGACATGGATACACATTAATATCCTCTGCTGTGTGGATATCCGTTATGTTAATGTACAAAATAAACCTGAAGTGTCTTTTTTATATAATTGTACTAATGTGCAGCTGTGGCGATAAAGACAGTAAAATTGCTGTAATTCATTTTAAACGTGTAAAAAATGTTTTAAAAACATTTTAAACTTGTAAAATTCATTCTTGATCAAAATTGAAATAAAAAAAAATAGACTTACTGTGTTTCTACCCCTCTGTGGACACACTATACCTACACACAGTTCTGACCAAACAACTTCCAAAAGAGGATTTTCATCAGGTGCCCTTTAATGCAACATTTTATTTGTTAGTTTATTGTCATGCTACAAAAAAGCTAACTGAAATTAAATGTTTCAACTTAAATGCTTTAATTTAGTTTAAAATGTACATACTGTCACCTGACGGATAAAGGATAACGCAGAGACTTTGATGAGGGAATCAAGGCAAAGGCAGATTCGGCTTAACTATGCTGTATTGAACTTCTGTGTTATAAATCTGATTGTTTATGTTTGAATTGCATACTTACAATAAGTTAATTAAAAAAAGTTAAACTGCATTAGTTAAAACAATTCAAAGCAAATGTTTTCTATGTATTTTTAAATATTCTTAAATAAATTAGGAAATTACCGATGGCAACTTCCCTGTAAAATAGTTTGGTATATATATCTTCAGCCAATTGCTCTCAGTGATATTTGCTTTTTGGGCCACCATATGATAAAGTTTGCGTACCCCTGATATAAAGAATGTTCAAGTGGTCTCTTAATTTTTCCACAGCTGTAAAGAGAAAATATTTGCTCAACACTGCAGCCCAGTGGAAGTAGTGAGAACTGTTACACCCTTCAAACAAGACCTAAAACAAAATACTTGATTTATTTTATTATTGGAGATATACACAGGAAGAGGAAACCAGAGAACACCAAACATCCCAATTCAGTCAAGAATTAAAAGAATTCTCCATCAAATTAACACCACGAGAAAGGAAGCAGCAACAAGTGTCATTTTCATTTGGATAAAACTATTGACATTCAATCCAGCATCTATAAATATGTGAGAATATTCCAGAAACGGTTTAAAACTAGATTAGTCGATCTTGATAAACTGGATTAACTCTTAATATACTGCCACACAAAATTAGACTTATTTATAAAGATCCGTCTATACATATCTTTTATAATACAAGTGAATTTCCAAAACCAACAAAATTCACAGTCTCTCTCGTCACAGAAAATAGTGCAGGATGAAATGAACAGTAGAGGATTTCACACTGGAAAACAGCTAAAAGGTAACTAACCTCCACTGAAAGTGTCAGAGATGCCCTAAAAAAATAAAGATTTCATTTGCAACTCATTTAGCTTTAAAAGAAAACAAGCAAATGCGGATTAGTTGCAATTATGGTTCATAATATTCATCATGCCCTATTTTTAAGGGGACAGTTCACCTAAAAATTTAAATGTACTCACCCCCGCTTTTCTCTGTTCAACACGAAATATATTTTGAATAATGTTGGAAACTGCACTGTAAAAACATCCGTATTTTATGATTCACAAGTGTTTTTAGTTTATTTACGGTTGTGAATTTCCCTATGAGACTTTTATCTCTGTTGTGTCGACTTTTGATGTTGAAATTTCAACTCTACCATTTAATGAGGTGACTTTTATTGATATTTTTGTAGTTTGAAATAATATAATTTATACGAAATGATATATAGAGGGAAATAAGTCTGTAAAATAGCATGTAAAATAACAATGTACTGGCAGTTTAAGTTTAAGGTTTTTGTACCATAATATACAACACCAACCCTGACAAATATAGGACTTTAAACTATTAAAAATGTTAATAAAAGTCACTTTTTTCGAACTTTCCAAGATTAAAAGTTTTTGCAGCAAAGATCAATGTCCCATAATGCAATTCAAAAGCATAAATAAACAGGGAAAAATAAAAAAAAATTATCACAAAATTCAGAAAACTGCTAATTTATGGATATTTTTTAAAGTGTGGTAGCCATTGTCATCTGTTGCAAAATAAATACACTATCAAAGTCAATGGTTACTGGTTTCAAACATTCTTCAAAATATCTTCTAGTGTTCGACAGAATAAAGTAACCGTTTTGGAGCAATTGAACGGTGTGTAAATGAAAAAAGATGTACTATCGCTTTAAAGTTAGTCCAACGTACGCATTTGTCAAAATAAATCACTACAGTTATTCTGTTAAACCTTAGAATTTAAAGCACATCAACTGTACAGTCAGCGTTACTTAATTACAGCGTCAATACTACTAAACTGTTGCACGTGCCGACACTGTGATGCTTTTTGTTAGGTATTACAAGGCCTTTACGGAACGAACGCAATTAAGTGCAATTACTTCACAAACCAGATAAAACAGCAAGTGTGACGAGGCCATGATGTGCTACAGCTACATGTTGTCATCCTAAATACGTCTACAGTCTATGAATCGATTATAACATGATGCGTTAAACCTAAAAGTGTTTAAAATTTAAACGATCAGCAGTTATTGCCTCCAGTGAGTGACAATACATAGTGCAACAAATACCCACAGTCACTCTATGAAAACTATTTATAGGTCTATTATGGGGAGATGGTGAGTATGAGAGTGGCACAGTGTTTGATTTTTAAGGTCTGTGTGGGTGACCAGCTTCATCCGCAAGATTGAGAATGTACCCGGCTACATCTTCCTCTGTGGGGGCATCCGACATGACCCATGATTCATTGGCAGCTGTCACCTGAATCCGGCAGACGGGGCAGTTTCGGCTCTGGCCGCTCCTGTATGAGGCACAGATATAATGGCACAGGGTTTGTCATGGCCGATTAAAAGGATTTAAGAATTGTGGCTATGTGTGGTATAATAATGTTGTTCAAAATTCCTTTCTGTTTTCCTCATAAATCAATTAAATGAGCTTTAATTTGCAAGCATTAATATACTCACCAGCCACTTTATTAGGAACACCTTACTAGTACCAGGTTGGACCCCCTTTTGCCTTTAGAACTGGACATGTCGTGCATTTAGGGATGCTTAACTGCATACCTCGTTTGTAATGAGTGGTTTTTGAGTTAATGTCAGCTAGAACTAGTCTGGCCATTCTTTTCTGACCTCTGGCATCAACAAGGCATTTATGTCCACAGAACTGCCGCTCACTGGATATTTTCTCTTATTCTGACCATTCTCTGTAAACCCTAGAGATGGTTGTGCGTGAAAATCCCAGTAGATCAGCAGTTTCTGAAATTCTCAGACCAGCCTATCTGACACCAACAACCATGGCACTTTCAAAGTCACTTAAATCCCCTTTTCTTTCCCATTCTGATGCTCTGTTTGAACTGCAGCAGATCGTTTTGACCATGTCTACATGTCTAAATGCATTGAGTTGCTGCCATGGGATTGGCTGATAAGAAACTTGCATTAACGAGCAGTTAGACAGGTGTACCTAATAAAGTGGCCGGTAAGTGTATATTAGTACTAAATTAACATCTAATACCTACAGTATGTACAGCTAAAGGCAAAATTATTAGCCCTCCTGTGAATTTTTTTCAATCGTTTTGAAATATTTCCCAAGAGCTGTTTAACGGAAAGAAGACATTTTCAACACATTTTAAACATAATAGTTTTATTAACTAATTTATAGTCAATAGCTCGGAAGAAACAAAGCTAGAAAGAATAAATTATGCAGTTGTTTTTAGCGACAGACTTCAGCCACTGTTTAAACTCGTCTTTCTCCAACCACGAGTACGCAAACTTACATTTTCCCATTTTGCTGTCTGTTTCACTCTATGGTTTCTTTACATGTGGGGAGCGTCACATCACCCTCCCACTGAACCAATCAGGTGGATCGAGCACGCCCTTGTTAATATTAGGAGGGAAATAAATATATTTATGCTTTTTTTGGAGTAAAACACTTTTACACAAAATTTAAGACCACGTAAAACACAACTAAGACTTTTTAATACATTTTTAGGGTAATTTTCTCATAATTGATGTATTACCTTTGAATACTTTTTAAGAGCCCGCAGACACCCTGACATATTTTACTACTTATTTCAGCTTAAAGTGCAATTTAAAGCCTTTAATTAGGAAATCACTGGACAAAAGTGGTGTTCTGTAGCTGACTGAAAAAAACAGGGCGTTAATAATATTGACCTTAAAAATTTACCTTTACTTTAATAATAAAAAAAAACAGTTTTTATTCCAGCCGAAAAAAAGAAATGAGACTTTCTTCGGAAGAACCAACATAATTGGAAATACTGTGAAAATGTCCTTGTTCTGTTAAACATCACGCGGGAAATACTTGAAAAGGAATCAAAATTTTCAATATTTTCAAAAATCAAAACTGTAAATATTGAATAAAACACATGCTGAGCATTTTAAACTTGCCAGAAAAGTAATATTAAACCCTTGTTGAAAAGTTACTTCAGTCTGTGTAATTAAGTATCTGAAATACATTATCTATTCAGAGATTTTATGGGGTTGTTCTGTAGGGACATATGGCATTCATTTTATTTGTGAATTTCTTAAAGTCTTACATTTTATAGAAAAAATAATTATACAGACAAAAAAAAGTAAGTAATGAGTAGTGAGCTTGGAACAACATGAGGGTGACTAAACCAATTTAATGAACTGGATGAAGTAATCCATTAAAGTTCAATCAAAAAAATTGAATAATAAATAAACTCTCTCTCTTTTTCGTGAACACGAAGGAAGATATTTTGAAGAATGTTGATGACTAAACAGTTACAGTTTCTACTCACTTCAACATTCTTCAGAATATCTTCTTTTTCCCCCAACAAAAGAACTCAAGTCAAATGGGTTTAGAATAACGTAAAGGAACACAGACGGAATTTTCATTATTAAATTATTAGCCCTTACCACTTGTCAATACACTTCTGACAGAAGCTGTGCGCACAGGGCAGAATAAGGTCTGCTTTACCATCCATGCAGATACAGCATTCTTCCTCATCAGTCAACTGTTTTACCCTGTTACAAAGCAGATACCATTATTAGCTAAATTAGACAAGGAGTCATCCTTTAGCATCATAACATCCGGTGAAGATTTGTTAAACAGAACAATAACTGGGTAGTATCCAAAATATTAAAGTTCACTAAAGGAGGTCGAGCCTTCTCATATATGGCTCCTAAACTCTGTAATAGCCTTCCTTATAATGTCCGAAGCTCAGACACACTCTCTGAGTTCAAACACATACACTTAATACATCTTATTGAACATCTATACATTAGTAATTAGTAGATTAACTTAGTAATTAGTAGATTAATAGTAATTGCAGATTAACTATGTTTATTTAAAATAACTCTAACTGTAAAAAGCTTTTAGTTACTAGTTAATTAGTTAATGTTATTAGTAACTAATAACCTAAACTTTTCTAAATTTGATTGTAATGCAACACTGTGCACCTTTTATAGAGCTGCTTCAAACAATAATTATTGTGAAAAGCGCTATAGAAATAAACTTGAATTTAATTGAAGTATGAGTACCTGCCCATCCACATGCTGGCCTGGCAGGTGTCTTCAGATGATCCCTCTGCTGCCACATTTGAACTAAATACTTCAGCTGCTTGACTAGTGATGTCTTTGTAGAGCTGGATAAACTGGTACAAATTCATAATACGAGATGCCTCTACCATTCCATCCTCCTTGTTAATCTGCAAACACAGAAACAATTGCCATCTCCACCTTAGATAAACATCAACTACTATTTTACATTGCAATTGCCTGGTACCCATGTTTTAGATGCGTAAATGTTTTAATATATTCCACCTTTATAGATCCGGTGGTTTGTACATTGATCTCACCTTGGTGCACACTATTCTAACCGCAACTTTCCACAAAGCACTGGAATCAGATCCAGGCTGCACTTCAAACAATAGATGTTTCTTTTGTCCAGAGGCGAGTTTAGCAGTTCTGTAAGGGAAAAATAAATGTGGAAGTTAAGATGATGACTTTAAATGAATATGCTTTTTACATTAAACTCCACATAAAACTGAACGGGGCACACAAAGAATTCTTTTATCACATTCATAAATATTCAAATTCAATTTTTATTTCACATACAGAGTCATACACAGTATGATATGCAGCGAAATGCTTACACAACCGCTCGTAACCTTAAAAATGACAACAATAAGAATCTAAATTTGGAGAAATAGAAGTCCAATAGAAAACAATAGCAAATATAAATTATTTAAAGACTTCTTTTGAAAATAAGAATAATAAAATATTAAATAATAATAATCAAATAATGATAAGTACAAATAAATGCATTAGTACATTATATATTTGCAATATAATCGTTGGTAAATGTGTATTGTTTGTATTTTAATGTTTTTGTGACACCATCTTCATTGTTTTATATATTATTAAATACATTACAATTTTTTATTGTTTTACATATTATTTAAATGTGTTTAAAATGGCCTATAACTAGGTCCACATGGAATTTGCATGCAGAATTCCACAGATTTAGCCCATCATTGATTGTTTTTTTTTTTACTTGTGTAAACGTGTGTAAATTATTATTTATTCAGTTTGTAAATTAATTTCACTAATATTATTAACTAATATGAAATTATTAACATGATTTATTTACAATATAGTTTGTAAAGTAATATTTTCTGTCTTTTAGTAGAGATATTATATGAGAGACTTGCTTTGTTTACCAAATAAAGTGGATTTAATTGGATTTGTATTGTAAATATTTAATACAAGTTAAAAATGTATTGCTTTTTATTTCATATATTAAGGTTTTAGTTATGATACTCCCAAAATCATACTGCATAAATCTGCATATTTTTACCAAAATTCTGCGCAGAAATAGCAAAAAATGTCCGCAGATTCCATCTGGCCCTACCTATAACATTATAGTTTTATTAGATACCACATCGACCCCTGATGAATAAAGGGACTAAGCCAAAGGAAAATGAATTAATGAATGCACACCACATTCTAATAATTTATTAATAATATATAAATCTGATTATATTTTATTAATTTTCACATAATCTTATCATTACATTTTAAATAACATTTTTGTTTTTTGGGAAAAGCACATTCTTATCAAACTGTGCCGTCAAAGCCTACTACAATAATTTATTTGTATGATCATGGTCATTTAATTATTTGAAAGTGTAATCATTTGATTTAGCTGACTAAAATATATCTGCTCAAATAGCTTAATTGTCACATATTACATCCAAATGATAAAAATCGTATCGTTAAATTTGTAGTTTAATTCACAACAACAAATTCCCAACAACAATTTGCCACCTACATAAGTAAAGCTGGGTTCTATTTTATATTAAGTGTTCTTAACTCATATGTGCTAACACTGAAATTAATAACAATTTGCTACAATGTGCTTATTGTGTAAGAACATGTTTTTACTAGGATTAAATACATGGACGTAATTAATTTCTGTAATTATATTTATAATTACACAATTGACAATTCCCCTAAACATTAACCCACCCTCAAACCAACCCATACCACCCACCAGTCCTTAATCCCACCCGTATCCCACCTCAAGAGCACAAGAAGTGTTCTGTAATACATTATGAAGACATTAAGCACATTGCATTTTCATTTTGATGTAAATAAATAGTCGTTAATGGCCCTTAATATAAAGTGGTACATAAAATTGTATATTACATTATTTTTAATACATTTTAGCAAACATAATTTATCCTAAAACCTCACTTACACATCATTGAGCTCTGCCACACGACCCAAGAACTCATCATAGGTGAGATATCCACTGTCCCGCACCAGCCCCACATGTTTGATCAGTTTCTCAGGTAATCGGGTCACTGCTTGGCCAGAAAGCTGCTGGCCCATCTTGGCTCCAAATGGAGGGCTGCTCTGTTAACTCTAGACCTCATTCACCACTGCAGGTCCTGAACAAGAGAGCACAAGTTGGACAAGATGGTGACATACTGTTCTTAAATTTACAATCTTATATACTTTTTAAAATACTGAACATAACTGACACTGATTGTGGAAACTGTTTCGTAATTTGCTTCCAACATGTGCTTATTTTCAAACAAAGCCGGATAGCATGATCATCATGTTTACACCTTTTCATGTCATTTAATTTGTTAATTATAGAAGGATGCAAAAGAACATTATTTTAGAAACAATGCATGCTGTTGGATTCATGGTCTATATATTTTACCCTAAAATACAAAAGAAAATGTAGTAAAAACCTCAATATGTCCACAAATGAATCATTTTACAATGTTAATATTAAATGACTCAAGAAACTACTCACATGTACATTGTTAATTACTTAAGTAACATTAGTTAAGTCATTCGTCTCAAGTTTTCAGAAAGATCAGTGACACATTTTTTTCAGATTAAAAAAAATGTATTCAAAACAAACTAATAGTAACGTTAGTTTACTACAGATATGGGTTACTGCAACTAAACCTCAAATCAACCTGTGCCACTTTGCAGGCAACACCAACCATAAACTAACCATGACATTTAGCAGTAAAACTGTGGTTATACTAATGATAATCAATGTGCCCAAAACATATTAATGTACTTTTACTGTGGTAAACCATGGTTAACTTTTGTAAGAACTAAACGGGTAGTGCTGTTTTTTATTTACATCCTCATATTGAAAACAAAGAGTCTTTCAAGATGAAATAACCGGGTAAGGTTAAACGAGTGAACCATATATTTGTTTCAGAGTGTACAAAGCCAGCTTAAATAGCAACACTTGTATCGAACAACAACATAAACAACCAGCTGGCTAACGTTACTAGAGTTAGCTTGGCTAATGTAACCATAAGAAAACCTTATAACGCAAATCCCCTTAACGCTTAGTTATAGAGATAGATGTGCAATAACCCAGCGACATGCGAAACCAGTACAAACCTGTTGGCATTTGTTTTATCCAAACAAATATTCGAGATGTCCAGCAAGATGATAACAAGAAACCCTTGACGCGAAGTGATGGCGTCAAGACCCCGAGGGATGGTGTAGTGACGTCGGCGCGCAGGGGCGGGGCAGGCTGTGGATTCTGGTATAAATTCGCACGTCAGCTATTCAGCGTTGCCATATTAGGCGGTTTTGAATTTATTTTTGTGGGTAAAAAAGGCCATAGGGGGCTAGTGAAAATTTGGGCTTTTTTGGAATGTTCGGCCAACCCCTGTAGGGACCCCCCCACTTAGCGTGATCCTGTGGCAACCAACACAACCACATCACCCACCCCCCTCCCCCCAACTAAGCGTAATTTCCAGACGGCTGGGTGGGTCATTTTGCATTTTAGCGGGTTTTGGATAGTTTTTGGGCTGGAATCAGTATGCTACATCTGGCAACACTGCAGCCATTTCCATAGTTTGTCAGTTCGCTAGTTTGCTAAGCTCTCCGCTAATAACGTCAAACAAACAATGCCCCAAACACTCAATGGTATTCACGCCATTTACCTCCAAAAAGCTTTTTGGCCTGAATTCGACACATCATTCACAATGGGGATTTTATCGAGGGAACCAGTTTTATGGTAGCAGCTGATTAGCCTAAGGTCATAGTTCCTCCACTGTATTATAAAACCCATCGAACCTTGATACCCACACGTGAACAAGAGCATATAGAGTTTAAATATACATATTAATTTCAATTAGCTTATTAATTTTGAAAGGGTTTAATCAACAATTTAATCAACTTTAGCAATAGATGTTCCTGTATGTGAAACATGGTAAAGGTCTAATTTAAAAAGTCAGTTCTCAAAGATGATAAATAATAGACATCATGTGAATGTATTGTGAATGTAAAATATTAAGAAGAAAAAAAAAACACGACTGAGCAGCAAACTAAATGATCAAATCAAGAACAAACATCTTAGTTAAATGAAAAAGATAATTTTAAAAGATTTAATGAGCAGCAAAATGGGAAATTGTGAAGTAACTGTTCACACACACACACACACACACAACTGGAAATGTTCCAAATCCACATGAGACTTTCTTCTGTGAAGCACAAAAGGAAAACATCTGAATAATATTTGAATTATGCAGTTACAGTGACAGGACTGAGCGTACAGTGTTATCAATTGATAACTTAGAAAACAGCATATCTTAGGATGAGTCTGAGTCTTGTTCCATCTGAAGGATGATGTTGTTGCATGTCCAGTTGTTGTTTTCTTTGTTGGTCTGTTCTGAAATGCAATGCCTCTCACTTATTTGTTTAAACATCTCAGTTTCAATGATCTGTTTCGGCCTCATTCTGGTCCAGGATGGAAACCGCTGTCCTCTTTTGCTGAAAAAACAAAAACAGAATATAAATAACCCAGGTAGCAAAGAATTCTGGCCCAGATTTGGCATAAAGCTGGCACAGCAGGCATTCATCTGGCACTGCAGCATGTGGGCCAAACATGGCCCTGGTTTGGCAGAGGTGGCACTGTCTTTAAGGCAGAATACAATACTTGGGTCAGATGTAAAATGTAATATTTGCCCCTGATGTTGATATGTGGGCCATGTAATTTTGGCCTATCTTGACCCACATTTAAAATACATTTTTATTATTTTTAAATAAAGAAAAAAGTTCTACCAATCAGGTCGCTTCGAGAAAAAGCCTGCCCATAGCACGCCTAAAGTGCAATGATTCATGGGTTTATAAATTTCATTGCAGTCGTGACACACCAACATATCTGGCCCAGTTCAGGCTCAGTTATGGGTTATTAACTTGGCTGAGACTTGGCCCAGATATGGTCCATGTTTTCCCTTGTCTGGAAGCCAGACTTGGTCCAGTCATGTACCGTAATTTACTGTAGCATGTGGGCCAAGCAAAAGCTGATTGTGTGGGCAAGAGATATTTCGCTATGTGGGAAGTCATGTTGGAAGTTAAGTCATTTCTCTAATTAAAATAATTAGCAAATTCATTGTTATATATATATATATATATATATATATACACACACACAAAATAATTGTTTTTAATTGTTTTCTTTCTAAGATAGGGAAAGTGGTTAAAAAATAGGCAAAATAACTAAAGCTCTCAAAACACTATATATATAATAAATAAATATATAAACATGTTTTTCTTACTATTATTTCTTACTATTATATCCTGTTTTGTGGTATAATTTGGCACATTTATTTTTATTTTTTTTATTTCTTAAAGTTACCCCAAGCAACCCCAAGCTGTTTTGGGGTTTTCGCCTGGATTTTGCCTAGCCAAATTCAAAAGCTTCCCAAATCCGCATGCAGAGGTGTAAATGCAAAGGTTTGGTATCATTTTAGAGAAAACCCATAGAATTTTTATAAAACATGATTAAAATAATTGTAAATGTTTTCTGTTATAATAAACCCCTCCAAAAAAGAGGCGCTTTTTTATTGTAAAATTTGATTTTGTGAGTGTACCTTTCAGGTTCTATGTGGTGTAGTAATTAATTTTGGTGGTTCCTACACGTCAGTAACCAGAACAAGTCTCTAACATAATCTATGCAAAAGTTATTCAAATCCAACTGATGAGAGATCGGAACCACCTATTAGGGTATCGGGCCAGTACGGACCTTTAAAATATAAAGAATGCAGAAGTAAATGACGTCATGGACCCGGTACTGGGTACTTTTTAAAGAAATAAAGTTAGTTTAAAAAATAAAAAATATAATAAAACTTACATTTTGAGATACCAAGCTGCTCCTGCTGCTGCCAACAAGAGTAGTAGCACAACAGAAATGATGACAAATGTTTTGGGAGCAGCTGAAAAATAAAAGAAAATAACAAAATAGAGGTAAAATTAATCCACGAAGAGATTAATTTAGTAAAGAGTTGATCTAAATGAAAAAACAAAACAAAAAAATCCACAACCTCTAAGTGACGTTCTGTTGGGTGAAGTGGTCTGTAACTGTGCAGGATGATCATCTGTTGAAGCTGAACTTTGCTGCAGGAGAAACTGAGTGGTTGAATGAGAGGAAGACGAGAGGAACGAGGTTGAGAATTTAGGTGGAGAACTTGTAGATGAAAGAGACGGAGGGCTTGTTGTTGTCTGAGAGCTGTCAATGATGTTAGAAAGGCTAATTGTTATAAACGTTGTGGAGGAAGTGTCGAAAGATAAGGAAGTGGATTGGGTGGATGTGTAAGGAGAAAAAGATCTGGATGTGGAGACAGGAGAAGTGCTTGACTTTATGGATGATGGATGGGTTGTTTTAGTGGAATAATGGTTGTTTGATGGTGTTCTTCCTCCTGTTGTAGTTTGAGTCCTGCTTGAGGTTGTTTCAAGTGATCCATCGGGATCTGAGTCATGTGAGAGACATGTTTGGACATTAGGATACTATAGTTTGTTTTAAATGACATTTTAGATAATTAATTAACACATTGACAAAATAGAATTACCTGCTGGTTTAAAACAGTAGACATCAAACTTTTTACTGAGCTCAGCTCTCCAAGTGATAACACCTACATTGTTTTTACCACAATTTTCGTTTTTCTCAACTCGAGGAATAACTGCAATTTGCTCCTCAACCCAACCAAACCTGTATGAAACCATATTTTATTTTATTTTAACATACATTCATACATATAAACACACTCTCTTATATATACACTCACAATATATTTATGCTGCTCGTTCAAACTTATTAAAATGAAGCTGAATAAACACAATTTTTGGGAGGAACTGCTTAATTTATGCTCCATCAATTTATTTTTGTAAAAACAATTACTTAATCAATTTGTGTTGGGACAAAATTAAGGAATCGAGTTATTAGTTTTTACAAATTTAAGTGTAAATGTATATGTATATACTCTGTTAAAAGCCATTAGATGAAAAAGTAAGTAAACGCACTGCCTTCAAATTATTAAGTAAATGAACTGCATGTATAATTAAAAAATTTAAGTTAAGTGAACTTAACAGCTTTAAGTTTAAACAGAAATACTTACATTTTTAAGTAAACTTGACTTGTCATTTTTAAGGCAGTTTTTTTTAAATAATTGCTACGATATATCATTTGTATTATTCTCTTTGTATGAACCAGAGTATGCAATTAATGGAGGTGTGTCAAAATTCCCACCAAATGTAAAAACAATAAGTAAATAATTTTGAAGAATATAGAGCAATAATTGACAAAGTTCTATCTTGTAAATTCCTAAAATGACTGGTCAAATATTTCGTAATAAAAGTCAATAAAATGACAAAACAGTTACAATTAAAAAGTAAGATTTCAAATTTAATTATAAAAATCATGTCTCTACTATATTGTGCGATATCCACGCTTGGTAGTCCTTTCATTCAAAATTAAATGTAGATTATTCAGTGTAGATTTCTTTTTGACAATTAGTGTAGATTAGTGTAGACAATTAAAAGATCCATATTATATTTAAATACTATTAATAATAACTGTTAATGCAAAGGAATAAAAAAAAAATTAAATGAATTAGCCAAAAGCTGATAGATATACTCACTGAAAAATCCAACAATCAACGTGTGTAATTAACTCAAAATTTACTGAAAGTTAATTCTACTCATTCTACTATTTGAAAAGAGTTTTTAACACAGTGTTTAGGATAATGTGTTAATTAAATACCTCGTTACTTCAATTTAAATGGAGTTAGTTCACAGTACTCATATAGATTAGTTTTTTTAACTCAAATGGTTTGTAGCAATCGGCTTCCTCAAACGGTTTGAGCTGCCTTAACTTATTGGGTTTTACACTACTCTGTTGGTTTGAGTTCTCTTGATTTATTGGGTTTTACTGTGCTCAAATTGCTTTGTTTACTCAAATGGATTAAGTTCACAGTACTCTTTAGGATTAGTTTTTTAACAGTTTGTTGCAATCAGTTTCCCTCAAGAAGTTACTTAACATTTTAGGTTTTACAGTGTATAGATAACAGTCTATTTTATTGACTATAGTCTTTCATTGAGTTCTCCATTACCTGCATGTCTGAAATCCATTTTTGTTTGCCGTCTCCACTTCAGTCTTTTTGGCAATCGTCATTTTAATAGCCTCACATGCCTCTTTGGCTGTGATGGCATCAAAACTGTATGTGTTGGTCTTGGTTTGGATTAAAAACACTCCAGAAATTCCATCATTTATCGGGACTAAAAGCAACCAACAAAATATGCTCTAATTACAATGCAAACGTGAAGTAATTAAATGCATTTAAATGAACAGAAAAAGACAGAAACCTACCTTGGATTTCACTCACGTCTAGACAGAGTGTGCTGGAAGAAAAGAAGAACAGTGCACATAATGCTAAGCAGACTGTAGCCATGACTGCTGAACACGCCACCAAAACCGTCCTGAGGCTTGA
This sequence comes from Danio aesculapii, assembly GCF_903798145.1. Taxonomy (NCBI): domain Eukaryota; kingdom Metazoa; phylum Chordata; class Actinopteri; order Cypriniformes; family Danionidae; genus Danio; species Danio aesculapii. The sequence continues at coordinate 43,521,526 of NC_079452.1, read as the reverse complement.
GCACACGGAGTCTGATGATGCTGCAGAAAGAGACCAGCGAAAATAGGAAACAGGAGGTTGAGGATGATCTGTAAGATGACCTTCACACAGCTGGGGCAGAGGACAATTTAAAAAACATTTGCTTCCTGTGGTTGTGTAGCAACAATCTTAAAATCCATTCAATGTATCATGGATATGTCGACATTCTGGACAAGTTGGAAAAGTAAGCAACTTCCACCAGCTATAAAAGAGCCCTATGGGTCATGGCTATGGTCTACTATTGGGCATATACAGTTGAAGTCAGAATTATGAGCCCCCCTTTGAATTTATTTTTCTTTTTTAACTATTTCCCAAATTATGTCTAACAGAGCAAGGAAATTTTCACAGTATGTCTGATAAGCTATATCAGAGCTATAAGCTATATATCTTTAAGCTATATTTTTCTCGATAGTCTACAGAACTAACCATCGTTATACAATAACAGGGTGGCTAATAATTAAGGGGGGGGGGGGGGCTAAAAATCCTGACTTCAACTATATATATATATATATATATATATATATATATATATATATATATATATATATATATATATATATATATATATATACATATATATTAACCTTTATTAATCTGGGGTCGCCACAGCACTTTTCCAGCACGTTTTACGTAGCGGATGCCCTTCTGGTTGCAACCCATCTCTGGGAAACATCCATACACACTCATACACTACGGACAATTTAGCCTACCCAATTCACCTGTACCGCATGTCTTTGGACTGTAGGGGAAACCAGAGCACCCAGAGGAAACCAACACGAACACAGGGAGAACATGCAAACTCCACACAGAAATGCCAACTGACCTAGCTGAGGCTCAAACCAGTGACCTGAGGCGAAAGCACTACCTACTGCACCACTGCGTCGCCTATTATTCTATATGTTATTTATTATTCTAATTACTCTGTATAGGTAACATTTTCTTTTTCAAATTTAGCATATGTAAATTATCAAATGTTGTTAATAAATATTGTCACACTGAATTACATATTATTTGATTTTCTATAAATAATCCTAATTGTAAACACACACACACACACACAAACTGATATTATTGATATTTTGTTATCCAAACTAATGTATTTCCTCCCACTGTCCTTGGCCATGTATAAGCCTAATCTGTGACATTAGCAGAAGTCAAGCTTCCTTCTACAGGCCACATTTGTGTTTGATTCTGAAGGCTAAATAAACAGAAAGGCTCATTAACACGTCACTTTCGCAGCAGCCAGCCAAAAGCCATCCTATTGCAAGACTCCCTAAGACCAAGAACAGTGAATTACAGACTATGTATGTCCACAGAGAAGAACTGACAAACATAGAAAGCCTCTCCTCTGAATGAAGCCACACGAGAGATTACAGGAAGTTATTCAAAGCATCCTGTGCCACTTTGCAGATTTCATCTCTTCTTTGAATTCCTGAGTTAGAACATAAAAACAATGTACTGAGATCACAGGAAATAAAGGCTTGCGTTTTTTTAGACATTTGAGGAGTCCTCTATTTCTCTAATATCACTTACATAACTAGTTTAATTCTGCTTTTGTTAACATGGCAAATCCTCATTTAATAGTTGTGCATGATTACTATCGCCAATCCACAAACAAAGCTAACTGGGCCAGTGGAACTTGTCCTATTTGTGCTGCTTCATTCTGCTTGAATAATACATTTACAATGGATGGGTTTGAGTTTCCTTGCTTTAAACTACAGGGAATCAATCTTGCAAAGGATCTGGTGTTATTGAGGTAGACTGTTTCTAGACACAATGCACAAAAGTTCTGGAAAAAACCCAAAGCCATTGTCTAGGAGTTTAGGAGCTTTCACACTAGCACTAATAACACACACTGTACATATATATTATTTAAAATCTATACAAATTTTCGAGTATTACTACTAAAAAAATAGAAGTATAGAATAACAACATTGACAATACACCCTATAACTACAGTCAACAATTTCCTGTAGAATATACAGCAGCAGTTTGGCAGTAACTTACTGTATTTTTTTATGTACAGCACCATTTATCTGGCTGTTTTGCTGTATATGTATTTGCAGTATTGTATATCTTTACTGTAAAAATACAGTACTTTTTAAAATTTATTGTCCACAAGTGGAAATTTATCTTTGGCTTCACCACACAACCACATCAGCATTCACATCACACATATCATCAAAAAAAAACAGACAAAACAAATACAATCTCATCACATAAATCACATTAAAAAATCAATTTAAAACCCTATACATACTTAAAACCCTGTATTTAAAATTCTAATAACAGTCGGCACAAAGGATATTTGATACTCCTTTTTTCTACTTGAGGTTGATTAAAACGTCTTTTTGATGACAAAGGCTGAAATTTTATATTTAAAGGGCACCTAGGTTATCCCTTTTTTTCCAGATTTAAAATGAGTCTTTTGTGTCTCCAGAATGTGTCTGTAAAGTTTCAGCTCAAAACACCCATCAGGTTTTTTATTATACCTTTTATAAGATTCTATTTTATACATTGTTGCACCAGAAGGCTGTTTTGTTGTACTGCACCTTTAAGGCTAGTCTTCCCCGCCTACTGTTTCTACATGCCTTAATCTCCTCCCTCGGCTGCGTCAGACAACAAACAGACATAAAGGAAGCAGATCTCACGTAGCGTTTGTGAGAAATAAAAATTCACTCTTCTTGATCACATTTAATGATGATTGATGATCCTAGCAAACTGAACAGACCTTTTATTCCCGGTTGCTGTGCGCACATCTGGTCTTGTTGATATGGTTATACACGTGACTACTGGGACATGTTAATACATAGCTGTCAATCACTTCGGTGGGCGGGGGACTAAAAAAATTAAGTTGTGGTCCGCAATAAAGTTGCGGTCGGTCTGAAAACCGCTCCAATTGGTCCACCGTTTTTATATTGTTAAATTGAAAAAAAAAAGCACTTGGTGTGTTTATATCACCCAAATATGACGGTCTATACACTATACTTACACATATGTCTGCCCAAACAGCTTGAAAAGTAGATTTTTCACCATAGGTGTCCTATAAGGAATGGGAACAATCTTCAATAATGACATGTGCTTTCTAATTAAATACATTTCATTGAGTTGTTTTGTGCTTTACCTACAGTTGCATTGGCAATTTTTACTACTCAACACAGTTTTTGCTTTTCTTAATTGGCAACAGTCCATACCATGCAATCATATTAAAACTCACAATACTTTGAACCAAATACTTGTATACCTCCAGAATATCTTGACTCACGCCAAATTGTTGTAACCTCCTAATAAAATATAATTTCTACATTGCTTTTTAAAAATACATTCTACATTTCCAGCAAATGTCAATCCACTATCAATAAGTGTTCCTAAACATCCAACTGTCTCTATTTCATGTCCCAAAGTTTTCAGGACTAAAGTTTTCAACCCTTGAGTAAGAACTAGTCTATTTCTAATTATCATCCCCTTGGTTTTATTAAAATGCATCTCCAGTGAACTCCTTTTACACCAATTTTGAATCAAATTTATATAACTATAGTACAAAGTATCCCCCTCTGTTCCTGTTTTAGTTAAATGGTCAACAAGTGCCGTATCATCTGCATAATTAAATAACTTAAAACCTAAATTCTGAATCTTTTCACAATGCAACTTAAAAATACAGTAACATACCGCACAACTGTCTTACAGTAAAACACAGTTCATATTGCAGTTGATACTGTGTACTGGGGTATATGCAAACAGACTTTTAATTTCAGTCTGCCAGCCCCAGGGCTTCCGGTGAATTATTATCCCATACAAAATTGCAGAGTTTAAGATCTATATTCTTTAATAAAACAGCGATCTTCACCACCTGGCTGAGAGCCGATATAAAGTGGGTATCAAACCAAACAAGAAGCACTGCATTACATTATATTTCTCCACACCATGTCTTAAAAATATGGAAATTAATTTTACCCCAGTATTTTCAATGGAGTTTCTGCACTAGCCTGCTGCTAATGACGCCTGCTAATAAATGATCTTTCGTCTCTTTTTACACATTAACAACCAAATGTATGCTTAAGTCTATTTAACTGAATGCATTGGAATAACATTGCAACATCGATGCTGTAAAAGGAACCTTGTGAAATTGAAAATAGTCACATAAAGCTTTCACCGGAAGTTCATCATTGGCTAAAAAACACTAGCTGTGCATATAGCCCATATACAAAAATCGTTAAACAATGTACAAAGCATCTTATTCAACCATCTCTGATAATAGAGAGCCTGTGGGGATTTTCCATTGATTAACAGCATCTTTTTGGCTGCAATCATGCAGAGTTTGCTGTTAAGTAAAAGAGGTCATCCATTATATCACAATAACTAAAAAAAAAAATAGCCAGAAAAAATAGGATGGATATTGATTCTGTAAGATTTGGAAAACAATTAAAAAAATAGTACAATTCATTTCTGATGTGAATTAAATTGTACTAAATTATGGAAGTGAGTCATGTTTCATGACATATGAATTGGTCAAACTAAATTGTACAAAACAAAATGCCAGTGTTTTACAAGTTAGGCTAGTGTCACCATTCAAGGTGTGATGAGAGACAAAGTAACACGAACCATTATATTGTGTTAACATGAATGATGACAAACAAACTGACCAATCAGAATCAAGTATTTTAGAGGTCATTGCAATAATGCAACAAAAAAGTCATGCTTGTATTAAAATTGCTAGTGAACTTGCCATATAATTTGCACAGCACTGATTGAATGATGCTCATCGGACGTCTGGTGTACAATAAAAATGTGAATTTCCAAAAGATTGGTCCATAAATAAGGATTAAAATATCACCCTAGCATCTTGGCACTGGGATTTGCTCAGTATGTAGTCGGTTCTCGGTCCTGGCATCATTAACAATTTGCTGTTAACCCTAACCAGCTCATTTCTGAGAATGTGCAATGGTTCAATTAGTCAAGGATGAGGTGAGCTGAGTTTCAACCCTTGTGGTAGCATAGAGTTACTGTGAGCTGGTATAACATTTCCTCATCAATAATTCAACTGGGTTGGATGTTGGTCAGTCTCCTTAGTTGCATTCACTTCTACAGGAACTCGGAGTTGGCAGGAGCAAAATAAAAAAAAAAACATCATAATTTGAAGATTGAAGCTGCTTTCAGCCTCTGGCCAGAAGGATGACCCTAAGGGCCACATCTCATGGAGAGCTCCAGGCTTTGGCTTCATTGAAGAGCCCTGCTTCAGACAGCGGTTTTAGGTCCCTGTCGCACAGCAGCACCAACATGGGAGGCCAATTTGAAAGCATTGAGGAGATTAAAGGAGTTTCGAAACCCACGCACCTTCCACGAAGACCCGTAAGAGCAGTGCGACCTGTCAGTGCTTTCACCACTAGCGGCTCTTTCATGCAGATCAACCACCTGCAAGGAGAACTCGTGAGGAAGAGGAAGGTACGTGCTGACATGATGAAGAAAATTAGGACAATCCTGTGGAAAGAGAGCGCATTAGTCCTGGATCACACATACATTAATAATTCACAGGTTTTAACTTACAGTATTCTGAAATGAACATCAAATTTAAGAACACTGGCAAGTTTGTATGATTATTTCATTTAGTTGAGCCATTTTCAGAGCAAGCAGAAAATTCTCTCATTATTTACTTTCTTGACATGGATGGTGTTTTTGTACTGTTGTTTTAAACACCACTAACTGATTATACTGATCAAAATAGTTAGAAACGTTAAGTTTACTTTATAAAATACCAGTAAACATTAAAGTGATTAATTAACAGTACATGGAAACATGCACTGTAATGTGAGAATCAGTGAAAATCACTAAATGAAATTAGTATATCTTATAATTTTTTTAAAAGTTACTTTGACTTAATGAAAAAGAGTTATGGTAACTCATAAACTGACTATATCAAGCAGAACTCAAACCTATGAGTTATGAATTAATTAATTATATTTTTTGTGTTAAATTAACTCTAATGCTAGAAGCAATACCAAACCATTTGAGTAGCTATATTGTCTGGACTTTGTTTCTATTAACTGAACTCATAGAGATTTAATAACTGAACTTAAAATGTTAAAATTACTACTTTAAATATTTGACAATATCAACACAAATAATGTATATGACTCAAAGTATATATGTTTACAGTACTCAAACCATTGTGTCAAAACTTAAATGGTTTGCCACAACCAGTTTCCTCAAAGAGTGAGTTAACTTATCAGGTTTTACAGTGTGCCAACATTGGAATAAATATATAAAGGATTATTAATATAAAAGTAATATATTATATAATAATACAACTATAAACTGTTTATGTGACTATCATTTCTTTAAAATGACAAACAATACTGTTGTCATTTAGAGTATTTATAATAAAAATGTTCAAGACGACGTATAAAATCTTTACATGCAATGACCTAGAGACCATGTTTAGACTGCATGTCACTAATGAAAAGATGAAGGATGTTTGCTGTACAATGACTGAAATCACCAAATGACATTAAACAGTAAATAAATGCACTACAGAATGTTACGTTTTCGTACAAATCGCATGTAAATCCATCAACCTTTCACAGCATAATGCTCACTTCTCTTGAGCCTTTTTAAAAGATCTACTTTTTACTCATACTTTGAGTAATATTTACAACAGATACTTTTACTTTGCTTGCACTAGTTTTTGGCAAGCAATGGTACTTTTACTTGAGTATGATTTTTCAGTACTCTTTCAACCACTGTTTGTACTGTTGTTTTAAACACCAACTGATTATATCGACCAAAATAGTTCAAAATGTTAAGTTTACTTTAAAAAATACCAGTAAACATTAAAGTGATCCATTAAACAGTAGCCATATGAAAACATGCCAACAATGGAATAAATATATAAAAGATTACTAATATAAAATACATTAAATAATAATACAACTCTAAACTGTTTATGTGACTATCATTTCTTTTATATTACAAATAATAATGTTGTCAGTTAGTGGACTTATTTTGTATATAATAACAAATATGGGCTATGCTCATTTTTCAGTCAACAAAATGTTAGTTTAGACAACAAAATGGACTAATTGTCATTTCATAGAAAAAAAGATAATGCTCTAATGATTTTTTATTAGAAATTTGAAAAAATATGTTATCAGACCTTGTTAGAATAAAAAAGACTTAAAAAAGATTTTACTCAAACGCATACTTAAAAAACATTTAGTAAATAGACTCAGACTTAGAAAAATTCTCAGATAAAATTCTGTATATAATTGTGTTTGAACATAATATGTTATACAAATAATATAGGAGGAGGATGATGATGATGATAATAATAACAATAATAATAATAATACATTAAAAAAATTACAGCCATAGCCATATCACCCTGCAGCCTGAGACCGGTTACTCACTGAAGCTAAGCTGGGCTGAGCCTGGTCACTACCCGGATGGGTGACCAGATGTGAAAACTAGGTTGCTGTTGGAAGTGGTGTTAGTGAGGCCAGCAGGGGGTGCTCAACCTCTGGTCTGTGTGAGCCCTAATGCCCCAATATAGTGAATTGGACACTGTATTGTCAGAGAGCGCCATCTTTCGAATAAAACGTTAAACTGAGGTCCTGACTCCCTGTGGTCATTAAAAATCCCATGGCACTTCTTGTAAAAGAGTAGGGGTGTAACCACAGTGTCCTGGTCAAATTCCCTTCATCGGCCCTTAGTACGAATCATGGCCTCCCAATCATCCCCATCCACCGAATTGGCTCTATCACTGTCTCTCCTCCACCAATAGTTGGTGTGTGGTGAGCGCACTGGCGCCGTTGTGGCTGCAGTCGCATCATCCAAGTGGATGTTGCACGCTGGTGGTGGTGTGAAGAGACCCCCTCATGATTGTGAAGCACTTTGGGTGTATGGCCATACACAATAAATGTGCTATAAAATACACATTACATTACAACTAAATAAAATAGATATATGAAGTAGTTGAAAAAAACTAAAAATATTTGGTGTTTAGCGGATAAATACTGTCTCTAATTCTCATTATATCTGTGTGGATATTCAGGAATGTGAGGATCTGAAAAAGGAGAATAAGTATCTGTCTGGCGAAATCCACATGGAAAGAATCATGATGAGGACAGAGAGTGAACTTACCATGAGAAACCTGCGAAATCTCAACCAGGAGCTCCAGGCTCAAGTTAAAGAGGTCTGAAATGCAGAAGTACAACACAGAAACAAACAGTACAAATAAACATTTCTGTCATGTTACCTCAGCTGAAACAGAAGCTGCATGTGAGCCAGCAGAGGGCGACGCTGTGCTCCAGGGCAGCTGCAGATGCGGATCGGGCTCGAGCAGAGGCGGACAAAAGCAGAGCGCTGGCCGAGAGCCGAGCCCTGGACAACCGGCAGCAGAAAGAGCTCGCAGTGGCTGATAAATCACAGCTCGGAGAGGAGCTGCAGCTGCTTAAGACAGAGGTGCACACACGGAGGAGTATTAAAGCTGAGCGATATGACAAAAATATAATTATAATTATCATTATTATTATATGTAGCCAACATTTTACATAAGAGTAAGAGTTATAAGCACGTTTACGTTGTTTGAATAAGTTGTTGTCAGCGATTTTACCTTTACCTGTTGTTATGGAGTTATATTGTCGAGATACAAAGGCCTACACTGAAAAAAATAAGACCAACTTAAACGAATAACTTCTATTAACTTGTTACACATAAATGTAGAACGATTTTTTGTATTAAAGTGACTGTGTAAGATGTATTAAACCAAGAAGCTATAAAGTTTGTAGCTGTAACACAGATTAATAGTATTCAGTTATTTATACAATGAAGACACTGCTAATAAAAAACAGCACATGCTTATAAGGTATGTTTTGATGCTGTCTTGCTGGTTTAATGCTGTGGACCAGCACTGAAACCAGCAAGACCAGTATCAAAACATACCTTACCAGCATATGCTGATTTTTTTCAGCAGGGGAATGTAGTGTTTTTTTTTTTTTTTTTTTTACATTTTGGGTAACACTTTATTTTGATGATCCCTGCTGCACATTTTGTTGACTAAAAGTTGCATTGCAACTACATGCCAATTACTTCTCATTTGAGTATTAGTAGACTCTGCTTAATATCGGCTGATACGGCTCCTTCCACAGACATTTAACTGACTATAAGAAACTTTGCAAGCGCATGTGAACTTACACTAACCCTAACCTAACAGTCTACTTATGATCTATAGGGAATTCATTGGCATGTAGATGCAATGTAACTTAAATTCAACAAAATGCATTAAAGGGACCATCAAAATAAAGTGATACCACATTTTATTATAAAATTTCCACACCTCAATATTTTTAGACTTTTAAACATGGTTTATTTCATGTATCTTTGTTCCCTTGTATTCATCTATACTTTTAATTTGTTTATTGTAAAATTATGCAGATATACTCCCCAACAATTTAATCCCAATCGATGTACAATTATGTGAAATAGAGAAATTATATTCATTTAGCAAAGATATAGGCCTAAATTTAGCAGAAAAACTAAACGTTTAGCAATATTTTCCAATATTGGGCAACCATACTTATATGCATACTGTGATCCACAGCACAACGATGTCCAGCTACTTCTAGCACAAGCTGAAAAGAACTACTTCGAGACCAAGCTGAAACTAGACAGGGTGTCAGGAGAAAAGCAGGCCGTCCTGGAGGAGAACAGAATACTGGAAGATGACAGAAACGCCTTACGACACAAACTCAAGGAGCTGACGGAGGAGAACGTGAAGATAATGGAAAAGTAAGCTTACAGGCGTTCAGTAATGCCATTTATCTTTGGAAATTCAAGCACTGTGATTGAATCCTGACATAACTCAGGTTATTATATTCAGGGTTCTCACACTTTTTGAGTGCTTAAATGTTGGATGTTTGGATTCAAGGCCTGGAAAGTACTTAAAACAAACATAGGTCCTTGAAAGAATTATGTTTGAAATGAAATTGATGTTATTTCAGAAATTGTACTGTGCTGCTGCCAAAAACAGAACTAAAAATGATTAATTCTTCATTTAAAAATCTTAAATTTAACTTTTGTGCAAGCAAATAATAACAATATGACAAATAATGCACATTTTACCAATATTTCAGAAACCACATTTGAATATTACCAGTATTGAATCCAACACATTTTATTAAAGTTCTTTAAACAGGTTCTATATTAAAATTACTCATTCATAACATCATCATTACGCTTACATTTTAATATAAATATTAAGTTTTAGAGAAATGTTAAGTACAGTACTGAGTTTCGTGGCACTACATATGCTTGGGTTGAGAAAGACTTGGACTGGAATTAAGAAAGATGATTTGAAACTAATGGTGCTTTAAAAAGTCCTTGAAAAAGTGGGAACCCTATATATAGCTAAACAGTAATACACTGTGGCTCATGCAGGGAAGTGAACTCCAGACGCAGAGCTCTAGTTGCTGAAGAGCAAAGAGAGAGGGCCAATAAAGCCCAGCAGGAGGCTGAGCAGGAAAAGCATTTATCCGAGCGGGAGAGGCAGGAGCGCACCAGAGAGTGTTTGAGCTGGAGAGAGAAACACCACACTCTGGCTGAAGTCATCAGAGCCCAGGAGGAGCTCAAGTCTCTGAGACAGAACAAAGCAGTGAGTCCTTCGTCAAAAAAAAAAAAACAAGCTCATTTTAGATATAGCAGTTTTATCAGTTAAAATTGCTATACACAAAAAATTATAATTTGAACCATCTTAAAACATACCGTAATAAATGTTTTAATTGATCTCAAAGTATAACATGACTCAAACTTTAAAACATAAATGAATATAAATCTAAAATATTTATTGTGGTAAAAAAAAATAGTCACACAAAGAAAAAAATATGGTTTACGATAAAGATCATAATTTTTTAAACTTTGGTAAAATGTAGGTTTTTATGATGGATTTATCTTTTTTACCCTTAAACTAGGCATGGGACGGTTCACACATTAGTTTGATCCTACAACAAAGTATAGTTTTGCTTTGGACCAAACTGCTGGTTTAAAAGTAAAAATACTACTTTGAGATAAAAAAAATTCTATTACTTTTTCCTAGGGGGTTCGTTTTTTTGCTTTAAGCTAAATTAAATAAAACAGGCTAAAACCAGAAACCATATTTCTACTTTATGGTTACACTTTAAGTGTTCTGTAGTTAAAGTTAATTATTATTGGGTGCTTTTTTATTTCACCAAATTAATAATACAGTTGAAGTCAGAATTATTATTATTATTATTATTATTATTTCTGTTTAATGGAGAGAAGATTTTTTTCAACACATTTCTAAACATAATAGTTTTAATAACTCATTTCTAATAACTTATTTGATTTATTTTATATTTGCCATGATGACAGTAAATAATATTTTGCTAAATATTTTTCTATACAGCTTAAAGTGACATTTAAAGGCTTAACTAGGTTAATTAAGTTAGCTAGGCAGGTTAATTAGGCAAGTTATTGTATAACGATGGTTTGCTCTGTAGACTATCGAAAATATATATATAGCTTAAAGGGGCTGATAATTTTGACCTTAAAATGACTTAATAATTAAAAACTGCTTTTATTCTAGCCGAAATGAAACAAATGTGACTTTCTCTAGAAGAAAAAAAATTATTATCAGACATACTGTGAAAATTTTCTTGCTCTGTTAAACATCATTTGGGAAATATTTTAAAAAAGAAAGAAAAAATAATTCAAAGGAGTGCAGTCAGAATTTTTCTTCTAAAATGATCATTTTTTATTTTAGGCTCCAGTTTTTATGTAATTTCACTATTATGGTAAAAATAGGTTATTTTCATTGCCTTTAAAGGGCACCTATGATGAAAATCAACTTTTTGAAGCTGTTTGGACAGAACTGTCTAGGTATAAGTGTTTCCACTGTCATATTGGAGTGATAAAAACAAGTCACTTTTTAATTTCTTGATGTTAAAATATCACTGACTGCTGTTTATCTAATGTAATGTAAGAAAAGCAGACACGCACGTGGGCGCAGTGGGCAGGGAGAAGCAGCTCATTTGCATTTAAAACCACAGGCTACAAAAACAACTACATCATATTCAGACACCAAAATTGGCATATTCTGGAGGCTGTAATAAATTATCTGATGGGCATTTTGAGCTGAAACTTTACAGACAAATTCTGGAGACACCAAAGTGTCATCTTACATCTTGTAAAAGGGGTAAAATTGATGCCCTTTAAAATGAAATAACTCAAACATAGGAAGCTGAGAGAAATGCTCAATTAAGAAAAACATTTCAGGCAAACCTTTGCTTCATCCACCATCAAATAAAATGAATCTTTAACATGTTCATTCTGGATAGATGGCATTAATAACACATGCTAACATCTCACTTCAGTGTCAAGCTAACATAAAGAACTACTTCCTGTGTGTGACTGAAAGTGACCAGAGGGTAAAGATCCTAAAAAATCAAGACGGCTCACCAAGGAACTTCACGGTAAGGCTTTTTTCATTGCAACACACATCTTCAACAAAATAAACAGGATTATTAAATATATTAGTTGCTTAATAACAATAATAAACAATATGCAACACACAGGAAGGAGAGCCAGTGTACATCTCAACACCTGACCTCAGTAGTGATGATTCAGAGAGGAGTTCAGGCAGGTATGTCATATTTTATCAGTGCTAAACAACTGTGAATAAAATACATAAAAAATACCTTATTCACTTTTTTCGACTCTTCAGCAGGGCGATGTTTAGGGTAGCAGCACCACGAGCTCGAAAGGACACCAGTCCAGCCCAGTTCAGAGAGCTCTCACCACTGGCAGATTCCCACGAGTCTGGATTTTCAAGGAGAAACAGGAAAGTGGAATATTTCTGGATCCCCACTGATGAGGAATAATTGTGAAAGCCTAGTGCAGATAAAAAAGAAGAGATTTAGGATGTGTTCATATTTGGCTGGCTTGATTACAAATGCTTTGGTATACTATATTTGAAATGTGTACACAACATGGACAGAAGACATCTATATAAATCAAAAACAGGACATGTCATAACGAGACTATAAAATGAACAGAATGCGCAATGCTCACCCCCATTTTTCTTGTCATAATTACAGCATTGCCCAATATTGGTCTTGCAAAATGTTGTCTTGCGGCAGTTTTTGTTTGCGACAGGAAATCCTGGCACTTTTTTTGACTCATGTGAAACTTTTTACATTTTAGAAGCTCTTCAGGAGTACTCCAGCGATGAATGAAACATTGCATGAACACACACACAAACAGCATGTTAACCCATTCAGTCACAAAATATATTAAATAAATGCAGTTTTATTTTGCTTTCCAGCCTAAAAAAAAAAGACAAAAATCTGACTTTTTTTCTTTTGTGGTCTGGAACATTACCAAAAAAATAGAAGAACCAAACTGTAAGTGTGAACACATCTTTATACTGTAAAAAATGCTGAGTTTTACACCATTCATTCATGTTGTCCCTTCACAAATCAATTAAGTTTAAAAATCTAAGTGTATTGAACAAAAGAAAGTTGTCCCCCCCAAAACAATCTCAAGAATCGTGTCGTTGCAGCTCATTTTAAATTTTGAAAAAGCAGAAATATATATATATATATATATATATATATATATATATATATATATATATATATATATATATTCAGTGTCGATTGCCTTAATTTTGTAAACATTTAACCTACAAAATACATTTGTCATCCTAACAACTATCAAAACAAGCTGTACTGTATCTCAATATTTAAAAAAAAGACATCACATTTACACACACACACACACACACACATACAAAGAGCATGTTTAACCCATTTAGTCACAAAATATATTTAAAAAATGCAGTTTTGTAGCCTATAAAATGACAAAAAACTGACATTTTTTCTTCTGTGGTCCAGAACATTACAAAAAATAGGAGAATTAAACTATTAATGTGAACACATCTTAACTCTGTAAAAAAAAGCAGGGTTCTACACAATTCATTAATGTTGTCCCAACACAAATCAATTAAGTTAACATAAAACATTTAAGTTGATTGAATATAAAATAATCAAGTCTCAAGAATAGTGTTTCAGCCCATTTTTAAAGAATTTTGTGTGTGTGTATATATATATATATATAGAGAGAGAGAGAGAGAGAGAGAGAGAGAGAGAGAGAGCCTTAATTTTGTCGTCCTAATAATCAAAGCAATCTGTACTGTATTTCATTGATGTTATGATTAAATAAATTGATTGGAGAAAAAAAGGGTTTATAATAATTAATTTTGTAAACATGTTTTGTAAATTAATTTTGTAAACATTTCACCAATAAAATACATTTGTCTCCCGAACAACAATCAAAACAAGCTGTACACTATTTCAATTTTTAAAAAAAGACACATCACGTTCACACACACACACACACACACACACACACACACACACACACGCACACACACACACACACAAACAAAGAGCATGTTTAACCATTCAGTCACAAAATATAAATCATAAATGCAGCTGTTTTTGTATGTTTGTTTTCCAGGCTATAAAACAACAAAAATCTGATTTAATTTCTTTTGTGGTCTGGACCATTAAAAAAAACAAAAAACAACAACTAATAGAACCAAACTATGTGTGCAAATACATCTTTACACTGTAGGAATTATTTTTTTAATCAGGGATCTGCACAATTCATTCGTGCTGTCCCAACACAAATCGATTAAGTTTACTTAAATTTTAAGTGGATTGAACAAAACTAAGTTATCCCCCCCAAAATCTCAAGAATTGTGTTGTTTCAGCTCATTTTAAATACGTATTATTTAAAAAGCAGCAAAATATATTTTGAGCATAGATTGGCCTAACTTTGTAAACATTTAACTAATAAAATATATTTATCGTCCAAACACTCAGAATCCATACTGTATTTCCTTACATTATAATTGAATAAACTGATTTAGCACAAGAGTCGTTTTAAAGACAACTAATGTAATATCAGTGCATTTTAATATATATATATATATATATATATATATATATATATATATATATATATATATATATATATATACATATACATACATATATATACATATATATATATATACACACACATTTATTCATGGCATGGACACACACACACACACACAGACAAAGAGCATGTTTAACCCATTCAATCACAAAATATAAATCATAAATGCAATTATATATATATATATATATAATTGCATTTATGATTTATATTTTGTGATTGAATGGGTTAAACATGCTCTTTGTCTGTGTGTGTGTGTGTGTGTCCATGCCATGAATAAATATATATATATATATATGTTTTTTTCCAGCCTATAAAACGACAAAAATCTGATTAATTTTGTCTTCTGCGGTCCAAACCAAAACATGAAAAAACGAATACAACCAAACTAGGTGTGTGAAGCCAGGGGCAGACTGGAACTGTACTTCATTTGGGAAAGCTTTTGTTCTGCTGGCCATCTAAGTGATTGGTAGGTTAGGAGCTAGGGGTTGTGGAGCTGTGTGTGGAGTGAGGGTGGTGGTGTTTGGAGTTATGTTGTGGATTGCGATGATCAGTAATTAGAGAGCGTGGGGTGGGGATGGGGGGATTTGTTTCATTATGGTGATCGTAAGTGAAGAGGCGAGGGCAGACCAGATTAAAGGTGGCAGGCCAGCGGGAAATGTCCCGGTGCTCCCTATGGCTAGTCCACCCCTGGTGGACATCTTTACAGCACACACACTCAAAAAAAATAATAATAGAACCAAACTGAGTGTAAATAGATCTTTACGCTGTAAGAAAATGCAGGGTTCTACACAATTCATTCATATAATCTCAACAAATCGATTAACTTAAATTTATGTGGATTGAACAGAAAAGTTGTTGCCCCCCTCAAAATCCCAATAATTGTAATTTCAACTCATTTAAGTATTTTGAACAAGCAGAAAATATATATTTTAAGTGTAGATTGCCTTAAATAATTTAGTAAACATTTAACCTAGGGAAAAGAGAAAAAAAAAAACAAACAAAAAAAAAGAGGCCGTCCAAACACTCAGAACAGTTCATACTGTATTTTCTGAGGTTATCACTGAATTTCAATATCAAAAAAAGAGAATGACTAAAAGACTAAAGTGATCAAGTTTTTCCTTTATTGTAAATTCAGCAATAGTGGTGATGAATACAGCACTAAACAGCCTTACAACGACATGATCATAAGTTATTTCATTTCTGACAACTGCACCGCAGTTAAAGTGGGCAAATGCAAGTCAGGTACAATTAAAACACCTGTCAATAAAAGGTTGTAAGTGAACCCCTTATTGACAAGGGCAAAAGCCTTTCCCCTCTTTATGGGTGTCAAGGATTTGTTTCATTTACGTTTAATGCCCCATTAAAAGGCAGGTTTAAAAAAAAAAATATCCACCACAGTTGGAATCATTTGTAGCAGATCAATGGGACCAGAATGGCAACATTACAACTGCTATTAGAGAAAGAATACATCTCAATTATACTGGTAGATCACACTGCAGACAACATTATAGTAAGGCTGGGGCTGCAGAGGCATTAAGTTGACACTAGTAGCTTGATTTCGGCATCTTCAATGGAAAGCACTTAAACTCTACTGCAAGCTGAGATATTAGGTAGTGTGTTGTGCAAATACAAAACTACTAAGCAGATGCTCTAGATCGTAATTCATGAAATCTGACATATCAGAAGCTGTACTAACAAACGCTCATTCGGTAGGAGGTAGAAATGAAGACCGCTAAATGTTACAGTGATTACAGATGTTTCAATCATGCTCGAGGGTTGAAGGATATTGCAACCGACCCAGAATAACACTAATAAGAGTCTACAGCGTAACCTATGAAGCCCATTACAACCAGGATCTCAGTTTCACTGCTGCTCAGACGCTGCAAGGTTGTTGTTTTTTTTCGGCGAAACAAACAAATTAAACCAGGCATACCACATGAGGATCTGACGAACACCTTTTCTACTGAAAAAGCAGTGGTTGATTTAACATGTGAAACTGGTGTATATTTAAAAAAAAAAAGCCTGACAATGGTTTTGATGCAAGCAAACGCATTAAGAGATGTTACAATAACGGTATTGCTGTTTAATTCATGAGCCTAGCAGCAGAGTACTATAGTCGACAGAGTGAGCTACTGCAAAAAGAGTGTAGAACCCCCAAAGCAGGCCATTTAGCAGGAAATTAATGTTGTACTAGGATTAGTCTGGTTTTTTAGTCAGCTTCCTCTTCTGACTCCTCTTCCTCAGCTGTCTCAAGCCAGGTCAGCCACTGGTTCACCTGAAAACAAAGATAAAGACTTGTAAATAAAAAGGGCTAAAAAATAATGCACCTGAAATGTAATCATTCGTTTTCTTTTCGACTTAGTCCCTTTATTAATCTGGGGTCAGATGCCCTTCCAGCTGCAACCCATCACTGGGAAACACCCATACACATTCAATACGGACAATTTAGCTTACACAATTCATCTATAGCGCATGTCTTTGGACATGTGGGCGAAACCGGAGCACCCGGTGGAAACCCATGCGTGCACGGGAGAACATGCAAACTCCACACAGGTTCGAACCAGCGACCTTCTTGGTGTGAGGCGATTGTGCTACCCACTGCGCCTCCGCATCACCGAAATATAATTATGCAACCTAAAAATACATCTGGGAGTATTTAGAATGCATATAATAGTTGTGTAACCATGTCTCTTGAAAGCATTCATGTTGGGAGTTCATGTTGACCGTTCTCTTGTGCCCTGCAGATTTTAGGTTAATATAAGCTTTCAATCTCTCAGTCAGCGCTTTCTGCTGTCAGATAACAGGGCGCTAACTACCACAGAAAATTTCAAGGACTGAAGAAGATGGAATTAAAAACAGGATTGTAAACCACCTTAGGTTACAAATAATGACGCCAGTGATAATGATCATGTGGTGAATGTCGATCCACCAACAGAGAGGGCGAACAATTTTTGGAAAGAGTGTTTGAATGACCTGGATTGGGCACTGCTGAAAATAGAAAACAGTTCGGTGTTCAACACAAATGGCAGCTAAATGTAAAATTAACCACTGCACATATCACCAAAGAAGCTTGCTCTTTTCAGCTCATGAAAGATAACAGTATTGTAAAGGCCCAGGGTGGCCACCGGGAGAATGATGTTCAAGTTAACTGATGAGCAAGTGCTAAACTTAAATTAGCACATAATGAGACATTGCATTTGAAAAGTGCAGTTTTCTGTTACACCCGTTCTCTTCCTCAAACAAGCGTGTGATGTTGGGTGTGAAACCAAAGCATATTGATTTTCCATTTAGTTATTGATGACTGCTTTGCCGCTTCCAATTTTGAATTGCAGTAATTTTTTTGGTTTATTAATTCGACAAAAACATATTTCCTAATGCATTGCTTCTTGTGTGAATGCAAGCCATAGTTTTATTTTCATAAATGTAACAAGTGGACACCGAAAACTCGCATATGGCAGCACACTCAGGGCAGCAAGTTGAAAAGAACTTAATAATTATTGACAAGTTAAATCGCAGAATTAACTGATTAATTACAATACATTCATTAATAAACAGTTTGTAGTAGTGGTGCTTATTTTTGGTGGATGCTCCCCAATTTTGAAATTGGGAGCCCCAGTGCTTTTGAGCTCTCAAATACATGAAAGTTAACGATTTAAAGGAGGGTTGATATCGCAAAAGAGTAAAAGTATAATACACATGTAATTTTTTTCAGAAATTCATTACATACATTAGAAAATTTTATAAATAAACAGCCACAAAACTTTTTTGCATTTGATAAAACTGCTGAGATTAAATCAGTCAAAAAACTTACCTGGAATAAGGCTTTTCCTTTTCCAGGAAATTCTTGGGAAATATCTTCTTTCCATGCAAGAAATGCTTCTTCCTCGATGATCTCCATGTCATAAAAGTGGACAAAGTAGCGAAGCAACATACCTGAATAAAAAAAAAACAAATTAGAGCCACAAACCTTAAATTAGAAAAAAATATTAGTTTTACTCATTCAGAAAACCTCAACAGACAAAATGTATCAACCATGCTTTCTGTACCTTTTGGAAAAGCATTGGCATTGCAGTGCACCTGCAGGGCATACAGGGCACTGACTTGCAAGTTGGTGTGATCGTGAAGAAACTTCTGCATGACTGGCTTGAAGGACAGTAGCAGTTGCTTCTCCTGATCAAGCTGCTCTTTAGAAGGGGAGGACAGTTGCTCGTCACATTCAGGCACTCCAAGCTCAGCAAAGATATACTGCAGGAAGCTGTTGAACCAAAAATAAGGTTGTTGATAACGATAATTTCAACCATTTATATTCATTATGTGCATTCTCTAAACAGTACCTAGTCACAAGTATGTTGATGAAGCCCTTGTCAATGTGGAGTTTGGGAGAAATGTTGTCTTTAATCCACTTGTAGATGGTCTGAGGAGAGGGATCTGCTTTGATTTGCTTCAGTAGTTCCTTCTCCAGTTTGAGCAAAGGGAAGAGGAAACTCAAACCTTTTCCCTCGAGAACCTCCAGCATGCGATCCTTATTCTGATCAATTTCTGAGAAACACAAAACTCGAGTTAAATATCTTAATTATAAAAAAAATCCTCTGCTAATAAACTACAAAAAGTCATAAATGTATGCGACATACCAGGAAGCATCTTCTGCATGTTGACCTTGCTCTGCTGGAAGAGATCTGTGAGCCACTCGCGATCCTTGAGCTTGGAAGCTTGCTGCAGGCATAGTAAGAAGAGAGGAAAGTGGTTGCCATTCTCCAGTGGATGAGCCAGTTCTGCCACACTGACCAACTCTGCGATGACTGCCCGTGCTGCAAACTGAGCTAGATATGACTTCACCAGGGGAATGTCTACCTCAATCTTAGGGCACTGATCCAAGACATTCAGCAGAGCCTGCTTACAAAAGCACATAAAATTAACAGCGAAATGCTCAAAGGAAAACGTTTGACTGAGGAAAAAATAAAATAAAATCAAAAGAAAGTTACCTGCATGAAATGTTCCCCTGTGATGAAGCCCTCGATACGCAGTGTGTTAATAAAAGTGCTAGCCTGTTCCCGGTCTTCATCAGTCCTTTCCAGAGAACACAGGATGATCTTACTCAGCATCTCTGGTAGAAAGTGTTTGGGAGCTTTCATCTCTCTCACACCACTGACAGCAACCTCCATGTTCCTACTGTTCAGATACTCGGTCACAATGTTCTCCTGTTGTAAACAAAATAAGTAAACTGTTATGAAGTCTCTTAAAACCACAATACAAAAAAATGATTTGCAAAATTAGAGAAACCCACAGTCATTTTCAGCAATTCCTCCCTAGCAGGTGGTGGTTTTTTAGTAGTCTTCTGAGGTTTCTCCTGAATCAGAGGTGGGTTGGTTTTCAGACCAAGCTGAGGAGGCTAAAAAGAACAGCATCAATTTTTAGATGGCCCAATAAAAAGTAGTTTCACATAAATATTAATTTCAGCTAAAAACGTTCAAAGAGAGCTGAGAGAAATTTCTACCTGTCCGAGTGGTGGCGTTTGTGTACGTGGAGGCTGAGCGCTGGGAGGAATCATGGTGGGAATCTGGGGCTGCAGTTTTGGCACTTGGTTTTTATTCAAAAGGAATGACTGGGCAGGTCTAAGACTGATCTGAAAGAATGGATTACAGGAAAAATCTTGTTAGGTTACTCACTAAGATTTTATATTTGAGACTATGGTGATAGGTTACACCCTCATATCTCATAATCGCAATCAGCGGACTGACTGGCAGTTAAAGAATGAGGGATAGAGGAGCATCATAGAGAGGAGGTAAAGAAAAGGAATAAAAAAGAAAGATGGAAAGAAAGAAACTGCCATCCAGTGGAATCCCTCAGAATAACGCGTCTTTTTATAATCACAGGGTGTTTTGGTTTTTCTTGAGTTTAACATGTCTTGTTTACCTCGTCTGCATTCATCTGCCCCTTCTTGAAGCGTGGAGGCATGTCCTTTGATTGAGCTTGCTGCTGACTCAGATGGTTCTGGTTTTGATTGTGAAAATGCTGATTCTGTCCCTAAAGATATAAAAATTTTGTAATCTCATTCTAACAGCTAAACTGTAAAAAAAAAAATGCAATTGATGGATGTTGTCGCTGAGAAAAACAACAAAAAGCAAAAACAGCCATTTGATACCTGGTTAGACTTCATGAAAGGCTTCATACCCAAGTCAAACTGGGACTGGGGTTGGGATGCCATGTGGCCATTGAAAAGAGGATTTGTTCGATGACGTCCTAGAGTGGGCGAAAACCGGTCCTGGATCACACCTGGACCAGTCCCTATGCCACTACCTGCAGATAATTATAAGGAAAGATGATGACTATGGCAAATTCAATCTAGATGAAGCTGATGAATACAACAGGTGATCAACTAACCTGGCATCTGACCAAACATATCAGCCAAACCACCCAGAGTTTCTCTATCCAGTTTCATCCTGTTTGGCATGAAGGGGCCTTCTAGGAAGAAGTCCATTCTCATTCCTTGGTTCATGGGTGGAATGAAAACACCCAAATCCTTCAAAAAGAAAGTGATTGTAATAAGCAATGCTTTGGTTTCTAATACCAGAATCCGTGACATCTTAACAGCATTAAGATAATTGTAGTTTTGTGTAAATGTAACTGGCTCACCTTCACTGCATCTTGACGAATCTGGTTAATCGTCTTTGGTCCGTTGTCGATGAAAGCTTTGCGAGGAACCCAATTGTTCTCTCTCAGCTCCACTGTGTCCTGCAGTAGGAAACGAATCCTTGCAGGCAAATCCTTGTTGTTCATTAAGGATTGCATACGGCCGAAGTACTGATCCATTAAAGACTGTGGGGAAAGCAGAGGCGGATGAGAGAACATGCCCACAAATTACACTCAAGCTACTTAATGACTGTAGCATCCTCTTAAAACTCCTGCAGGTGAAAAAAAAAAAAGTGTCTCAGTCTTAAGATTTGTTTTGTCTTCATTGTGCTATTGTGGGAATATATATATATATCTGGTGCGACAGACCCTAAAATGTCTTGGTTTCCTGAGCCCTGACTATCTCCAAAGTAATGCAAATTGTCAGTTTCAAAGCATGGCTGTATCTATCGTTTTCTCTTTTCGGTCAACTGGTCAGACGGGATTGGTCCCCAGAACATAATTTTGCACACCGTTTTCTGCCTTTGTCTTCGGGTGAATCTTTCAGGTCGAAGAAACCCCTTTTATGTGGTCAGTAGCTGGGCAGGTTTCTAATACGTTGTCATCCACTCTGCAGACTTGAATGCTGAAGAGATCATGCCTGAAAAGGCGGTTTACCCTGCCGACAACAACTCTTCACTTGCATGCTTTGTTTTAGAATGTATAAGAACCTAGTGCTTGCTGTACAGTTGAAAGTTCTCTTCCGATGATGCCACAGCCACACTGAGTTCTTATTAAAGGATTTTGCTTTGAAGACAACTGAAATTTCTACACGGTTTTTTGGGCTCTTCTTAGAATTTCACAACAGTTTGGTGCTGTGAGCCAGAGTAGAGAAATTCACAACACTATGGGTAAAACTTTGTGCTATGTGCTTTTTTTTTTTTTTTTACTTCTTGTAAGGTCTTCATCTCATTTGGTTAGCAATATTCAACAAAATGTTCTCTAATTTTTGAGATTTCATTTAGTGGGCAAAGATGAGCTGTTCTTTGGTGGCTGTTTAAACACATTCTACCCACGACAATCTGCAGTACAGTCAAATGAGTTTGACTAACTCTCAAAGACAATCTTAGTGTTTCAGAGCCTATTTACACCCTAGCGTTGTCCACTTGCGATCAGATCAATAAAAGAGCAAGTATAAACAGGCCATATTAATTAAGCCATTCCACCAGTGCTTAAAAAGAATGATCCTAAAAAGTTCCTGGGTCAGGTTGTACCTTGGCTTTTTCATGGTCGAGTCTGGGCCCCACAGTCCTCATTATCTGACAGAGACACTCCAGATCCTCTCCCATGTCCTTGAGCTGGACCCTCTTCTTTTTCTCCAAAAGCTACAGATAACATAGAAGTGATGACCCCTCAAAATCACTGACTCACTATTAACCAAAGCATACAATGGAGTGCAACTAACAGAGAAAAAAAAATACATACTGTTTTGATGCACTTATGAAGGATAGATTCATGGATGAGATCAAGTTTGCCGAGTTCCCCAATGAATTTGATATTGCCAAGCATCTTGATCTTGGCAATGGCACGCTGCTCCTCCTCCTCAGAGGTGAGAGGGTTGTCTTGTTTGTCATAGACTAAAGGCAGAGACACATTTCAATTTTAGAAACCGGTCACAAATCATCATGCCTAGCAAATAACACAAAACACCTAGGTTGTGGAGGAAATAAAATGACTCACGGTCAACATTTTTGGTGCGGTTTTCAAATTCATCTTGAAGCTTGGTAATTAGAAGTCTTCGGAAAGTCTGCAGGCAAATAAACAGCATAATGAATAACTAAAGGGTAACGGACAATTTGTTCTGAAATTTTTACAATACATTAATGTAAATAAACAAGTTTAATGCATTCATGTACTTACTGTGCTCTGCTTTTGTGATGACTGGATTTCAGGTGTTGGGCCATCAAAGTTTGGTGCATCCTCTGCCAAACGCAGACATAGCTGAGCATAGAGCGAGCTGTATTTGGGCTCTTCTAGGGCTTTGTCTACGATCTGTGGTAGAGAACAATTAATATAGTCAGAGAATACAGTAATGCATGACATGTAGATCTACATTCAAAAGCTGCTTTTTAAGACTATTAACTGTTACATTCAGCACTGAAGCTTTTTATAAGCTGGCTTATTATTAACATCTAAGCAGGGTTGTATAATTTCTAAATATTTTAATTCTAATGACTGCAAATGATAAGAATTTTACTTATTTAAGAGAATTTAAAAGCCACAAAAGATTTTCATTATAAATAAATCAAAAAACGAATGCAAAAGCCTCTCACCAGCAAGATGACTCCTTTGAGGACAAGTTTAGAGTCTACGCCCACATTGAGAAGCTCAAGGCATAGCTTGTCAAACTTTTCAGGGGTCAGTTTATTAAGTATGCTAAAAAGAGAGAGAAGACAAATGAACATCTCATATTGGTTTAAACAAAAACTGTTATCGCATAAAGAGTTTATTTGCTTATTTGAGCTTGAGAGCGTCAGCTGACAACCACAAAAACATGCTCACAAGACTCAATGAGCACAATGAACAAAAGCTGAGAAACAGAGCCTTCTTTAATCTCCATCGCTGCTGAAGTGTGCATTTACGCTTCTTAGGGACACTCACCCTCTTACTTTCCTAAATATTGCATCGTGATGTTCTTTTTCAGTGGAGGAGTTGACATCTCGTCTAGTGCTTCGTGAAGGAACCCATCTCTGAACGCTAGGCCCTGGGGTTTTCCCCAGGTACTCGCTAAAAGAACAAAGCCATTAGTCTCTGAAGTACATTACAAAGTTGGAATGTTTTTTAATTTAAC
Organism: Danio aesculapii; assembly: GCF_903798145.1. Lineage (NCBI taxonomy): Eukaryota > Metazoa > Chordata > Actinopteri > Cypriniformes > Danionidae > Danio > Danio aesculapii. Next base: position 43,497,030 of record NC_079452.1, on the reverse strand, counting down.
AAAGCATACCTGTTGCCGACAGTCTTGGGATAGTGCTGAGGTGCACCCCTACCTCCTCCTCCGCCCGAAGAAGCACTAGAATAAAAACAAATTGTAGATTAGAAGGGTAATAGAACTACCACTAATAAATACATAACTGGTTTATGGTTATCCAATTTGTGTTGGTGTAGAAAGCAGTTTAAAAAGTTTCAGCTAGCAAGACAAACAGCAACACCACTTTTTATTTTAAATGTGCAACACATTTCAAGACACCCATCTGAGTTCCCCATCTTGTTTAAAACAAAAAAACAAACAAACAAAAAAACCAAAACAAAAACAGTAAAATATTTTATCTTCAATTCAAAACATCCTTTTAAAAATTCAGGCAAAAGCTTTACCCCTCGGTCATGTGTTAAGTTAAATCGATTGAACTGTCCACTTGCTCAAGGCGACTGGTGCGACGTCAATGCAGATGCTTGGGTCTAAAACGCAACTGAATCAGTGTGCGATGGAGAGAAATGCCAGTCATTACACAATGTTCATGCAATTTAATATGAGAGCAGACCTATGCATGGGTCAAAGATGAAAAAGGTTTTATAATAATTGCTGTTTTAATTTAAGAAAGATGCACTCAAAAATATATATTGTATTTACATAAAATGTATATTAATAATTTACATAAGATGCCAACAAAAATGTGATTCAATGTCACAAAAGTTTATGCCAATAAAAGTTTCCAAAATAATTAAGATAAAATATTCTTAAGGACCACAGTGAAGCCCCAAAATATACACAAATACTTATATTCATATAATATTCATACTTTGCCATAATTTATTAACACCACTAGTAAATAATAATAATAATAATAATAATAATAATAATAATAATACAATTTAGCATGATCCCTTTATACATGTTAAAAATAAAGGATCTTTTTTTACATTAATACACAAGTTATGTTACCTTTGTTTAGACATTTTTACTGCAAATACATACGTGTATAAGTTTTCTATATCCATACACACACTTATTTAAATTTGTTATGATGCAGACAGAAAAACAATACTCATTTTTGACCCACATAGATAATACACGCAATAAGCCTCAGCATTAGGGAAAACCCATTTGTTTTGGGTGCCTCAAAATGAAGCTAAACCATGAAAGAAGTATATGTATATAAATCTACATTACATTCTCAGGCTGTAGTAAATGGAACCTGAAGCCACAAAACGGTAGAAACATTTTATGCGATTAAGTATGTTGTTTATAACATTAATCTTGAGAACACTTTGCAAGAAAGAACGAATGCTTGCTTTATCACCAATTGCCATTCTGACTGCTAACTTGTGTGAAATTTTGTAGGGTAAACTAATTTAAATGTTTAATCATTACAAATATTGGTTACATTGACATGGTTATAGTCTTATAGTTGTATAAATTGCATCCTTGTCCTCATTTGTAAGTCGCTTTGGATAAAAGCGTCTGCTAAATGACTAAATGTAAATGTAAATATATAGTTACACTAATTTGCATTGAATTGTAAGTGCTCACGACAAATAAGGTAGGAAAACACTTCTTGGTATTTGTTCAGATCGATCACACTAAAGTTACCTTTTTTGCATTTCTAATAGAAAATAATCCTGCGCTTGATTAAATCAAATAAAGATAAGTATTTGTATAAATTTGCCAGGAAATACGTAATTTCAAAGCCACTTTACAACTGTTCACAGGTTACGGCTGGCGTAATTGTTTGACATTAAGCAAATTTATACCAAGACATGTGACGCTTAAGTAAATCCCCAGTTCAAGATCTAGTTATAATATATTTTAGCAGCATCAGCACCTCTTTTGAACAAACCTGAATACTGTAATGAGTATGTGTAGTGTGTTTTTTGTGGAGACCACAAAATGACCACTTTTAGTCTTTGGTGATTTTATTGGCGTGCTCTTGAGCTTGTGCTTTAACAAGACATCTATCAGGTGGGTTCCCATTTTCTTTAACCTAACAGTATTGCTTGTCCAAGGACAATGCTTGATGTTCAATCTCACCTGAAACGAGAAGCACCCCCTTCTGCAATCACACTCTCCACTTTGGCGGCTTGACAACGAAGAATCTTCAAAAGAATAATTATCAAAGGGCGGGGTGGGGAAATCCGAACTGTTGGAGAAAGGATGAAGAGAGAAAGAATAGGTTAAGGAAACGTGAGGAAATGAATTGTTTAACAACTGCTGCGTATTGCACACACTTGACGTAATTACTAGTCTGTTCAGAGATTTACTCTTCCTCCACAGACGAATAGGCCTATATCACGTTTTATGTATCCGTAATATTTAAAAAAAATATTCTGCCATTTAATAGTACGTTAAGCTTGTCGTTTCCTCCTTTCTTAACAAAAGAGGCCAAATCTTTAGCTTGCTAACACAGTAACCGATTTAACAAAGAAAAACTAACAAACAAGTAGCATCTTATGACCTACCATCTATATCATTTTCAAAACCCGACAGATATCTAAATCATTTAAGCACGGGACATAAACGAACATAAATCAGTATTTTCACTACAATTAATAACAGCTTTGGCGTAATAGCTAAAGGAGCTAGCATGCGGTTAGTGGTCACGTAACAATTTAGTCGCGTTAGAACTCGAAGAGAGGGTATGATATACATTAACTAATCTATCCAGTGACTGACACATGTGCTAACTTGTTTTAAGTTTTTAAGGCAGAAACGTTCTCAGGTGTTTGTTCTACAGCGACGCCATTTTCTACATTCACGCACTAACAACAGCAGCCATTTTATCTTACGTTAAATAACAAAAACTTACCTTTACTAAGGCAACCTCAGTTTTGTTTTTGGTTTTGTTCTTTTTAAAGAGAAAGGGGTAAATATAAAAATAGATATGCTTTAGAGAGGATTGAGAAGGTAACCGGTCAGGCACGATTGCAGCTCGCTGTGGCGGAGAAATAATGTGCTCGGGCTCCTCCTGACTGACTGCTTGACGTCACACAGGAACTTGATTTGTATTTGTCAGGACTTCGTTGTTAGTAATTTTCCACATTGAGAACCACATTGGCTTTATATATTTTTTGGAATAGTCTACTTGTGTATTGTTACTTTTTTCATGTGTAAGTAAAAAAAAACATTTTTTTGATAATAAACAAAACGGTTGATCATAAAACGATCATGTCATTTACATCATGAGATTACATCCCATTCCTCTAGAACAGAGAAGCCCAAACTAAGTTGGCCAAAGTTGGCCATTGTATCCTTTGATTTGGCAAATGATTGGGAAAGGTTGGAGAATGCCTTTGGCTTTAACAGAGATTCTCATTTCTGTTTTAAAGTAACCTTTGGTCTGATTGTTTTATTGCTGAGCTACAATAACAAAAAAACAAACAAAAAACAAACAAACAAACAAACAAAAACAAACAAAAAAGATATTCAATGTTTCAATTAAATGCTGTAAACGAAACAGTTTTTTTTTTTTTTTAAATGTACATAGTGTCAACGCAAAAGGCACAAAGCAGAAGATATCAGAGTGCAAATCAAGGCAAAGTTTGTTAAAAATACATTTTCAAAAAATTAGAATATACAATTAGTAAATACAGTTGAAGTAATCTTTTCTTTTTCTTTTTAATATTAGGACATTACCCATGGCAACTTTAATGTTATAGCCTACAGTTTGCTATATTTACCTTCGGCCCACAGCTCTTAATCAAGCTTGGATTTTGGCCCTTCAAGTTTTGGCACCCCTGCTCTAGAATCTAGATACAATGTAAGTTATTGTAAACCTTCATATGCTAGATTGATATGGCTGTACTTCCAAGTAAAAGGATCATTTGTTATAATAAATAGCATAGCCTATATAGGCCTAGACTTAATCTGTTTTAATTTTCTAAAGAAAAAAATATAAAGGGAAAATTAAAGTAGGCTATTAACTTAAAAGTACTGTTTATTTAACCAACAAACAAACTGTAGCCTACGTGGTCCACAAGTAACGAATTACGATTATTAATTAGGCTTTTTCTTGAGTTTTTTTTTTCAGTCTGATTTTGGTTTCTGAAATCAGTCTGATGTTTCTTATGTCAGCCTGTGACATCACTGTTTATGACATCCGCCTAATGTTGGTTTATGAAGTCAGTCTGGCATTGGTTTATGACATCAGCCTGAAATCGTTTTGTTAAGTTAGCCTGACATTGGTTTGGAATAGACCAAATAACCCAAATGTCAGGTTGATGTCACAAATCAGTTCACAGTTCAAAAAATAATCATAAAAAAATTAAAATTTAAAATTAAAAAAATTAAAACTCACTCAATTTATGTCGCTTAATCTTTGCTTTAGGCTATCACGGGTCGCCACTGTGGAATGAATCATCAAATTCTTTGGCAATTGTTTTAAACAGTGGATGCACTATGTCTTTGGACTGTGGAGGATAGCGGAGCACCCGGAGGATACTCATGCAGACATGGGCAGAACGTGCAAACTCCACTCAGAAAGGACCCAGCTGGGACTCGAACTAGCAACCTTTTTGCTGTGAAAGCCACTGTGTAAACCACTTAGCAACTGTGCTGTCCCAAAATTGAAAAAATTGAGCAATAAGAAACAATGAGGTAATGTATCAAAAGAAAATGAGCATAAATCAAAAATAAAAACTCCCCTTTTATCTGACTGGCTAGAGGAGCAGGCTTCATTCTTAACTAGTGGACCAATATAACACTGAAACCTGGCATGATTTAAATTAAACATGAATGGCATATTTTGGAAATACAGCGCAGAATGTGGAAATAAGAGCAAAGGGGAAAAGACTAGCACAAAAAAAAGTGAAATACCAATTTTGTCTGCCATTGTCTGCCAAATAAATAAATAAATAAATAAATATATATATATATATATATATATATATATATATATATATATATATATATATATATATATATATATATATATATATATATATATATATATATATTTTTTTTATCTCTGACCATGAAACATTTGATGGAAATTTGATAAATAAATGTGAGCATTAGTAGAGGTCATGTGATCCTCTCTGAGGTGCTGCATTAGCTGGATGTATCCTCCATACTATAGACATACACAGACTACCATTTTCTGCAGATAAATAGCTAAAATGACAGAGCACACTTTTTTCTTTGTTATTAAACATTTTATGTTTATTATTTTACTTATTTTATTTATTTTTAGAGCTTTCCAACAAATTTGTAATACCAATAATTGAAAAACTAAATAATGAAAGCGGACATTTTTGCAATATTTCAAAATATATGTTGCATATACAACATTTTATAAATGTAAAATCCAAATATAAACTTGTATGCCATTATGTCATTTGCATATAGGTTACTTGTTTGCACCCACTAGCAACTTTGAACCTAATACATAACAGAACAGACCTCTGTTTTTTCATAACGAATACAGTATTTATTTGATAGTAGCATCGGTTATTTAACCTATATTGCAGTAATTTATTTGTATATTTTTATAGTATTGCTCATGGGCCACTTAATTTGGTATAACTATTAAAATGTTGCTAATCCTTTTCATGTTTGCTAATCAGGCAGCAAATCAACACATTTAAGCAAGATGTGGACAAGATGATCTGTTTTTCAAACCGAGGATGATTTAGGTGACTTTGAATGTTGCATAGTTTTTGGTGCCAGACAAGCTGGTGAATATTTCAGACTTCATATCTACTGGGATTTTCACACACTGCATTCTCTACGGTGTACAGAGGATATAATCCAGTGAGTTGCTGTTCTGTGGACAAAAATACCTTGTTGATTCCAGGGGTCAGAGGCAAATGACCAGACTGCTTTGAGCTTATAGAAAGGCTGCAGTAATTCAAATAACACTCATCACAGGTAAGGTCTGCAAAAGAGCATCTCTTCTGTATACCTTCTCTGAATGCACAACAGCAGCCGCAGACCACACTGCGTCATTCATATCAGCTAAGAACAGGAAATTGAGGCTAAAATTCTCACAGGCTCACAAAAATGGGACGATAGAAGATTGGATAAAGATTGCCTGGTGATGCAACAAGAGAAAACATGAAAGCATGGACTCATCCTGCCTAGTTTAGGCATGTGGTGTTGGTGTGCTGGTATGGGGGATACTTTTTTGGTGCTTCGTATCGTATTGTATTGTTATCAGCCATATACACCTATTTATGACTATGAACTCAACCCATGTAATGGCTACACCACAGTTGTGAAATCTCAATCTAGTTCCTTGTACATGCAGTGAGTTTGTTACATCGCATATGGTATAATGGATATATGTGACCCTTTACCAAAAAAACAGTCATAAGCGTACATTTTCCTGTCATTTTTTATTGAGGTTTTACTGGGTGAATAAATTATCTTTCAGTTGATCGGATAGGAGTTAGGTTAGGTTAGAGCAGGGGTGCCCAAACTTTTTCTTATGAAGGGCCAAAAACCAAAGTTGATTGATGGTGGTGGGCCGAAGCTAAATATACCAAACTGTACTACATTAACGTTGCCATTGTAACTTCCTAATATAATAATAGTTAAAAATATATAAAAAAATACTTTAAACATATTAATAATCATATATATATATATAAATATATATATAAATATATATATATATATATATATATATATATATATATATATATATATACATACACATCTTAAAAAAATGTGTTTTAGGGTTTCATGACCCTTTAAAAAAATCTGATTAATTTACAACATTTAATTGAAACATTTCATTTCAGTTTTGCTTTTTTTTGTAGCTCAGCAAACAAACAAACAAACAAACAAACAAACAAACAAACAAATGGTTGTGTTAAATTATAAATGACAATTTCTGTTTGAGGGATTCACCCAAACCTCCCCATCTGATTGGTTGGCAGGCCAAATCAAAGGTTACCATGGGCCAACTTTGGCGATCACATCCTTGATCGCATGGGTTTCCTTCGGGCTTCCACTAAAAGTCCAAAGACATACGCTATAGGTGAATTGGGTAAACTAAATTGTCCGTACAGTATGAGTGTTTGTGAATGAGAGTGTATGGGTGTTTCCCAGTGATGGGTTGCAGCTGAAAGGGCATCCGCAAACAAATGTTGGATAATGAAATGATTAATAAAGGGATAAATAAAGGGACTAAGCTGAAAAGATGAAAAAATGAATGAATGAATGTTTAAGACATGTGAAAGACAATGTTGGAAAGAGGCTGTTTGTCCTGGTTTGAGCTGCAATTCTACCAGTGTTAACAATATTGTCTGAATTGATGGAGTTGTGAACGTTGAAAAGTACAGATAGATATTAATCCATCTGCAATAGGACTTCATTGGTAATAATTTTCATTTTCAGCATGATAATGATCCACTAATTGCAGTGAAATCCTATTTGGAGAAAGAAAACAGCTGGTGAAACACAGGCAGTCATGAAATGGCATGCACAATGGAGTCCAGGCCTGAATATTATAGAGGTTGTATGAGATCACGTGGATAGAAAAAGAAAGATAAGACACTCTAAACCTAAAGAAGAACCCTGGACAGTGCTAAAAGAAGCCTGATATTGAACAGCAAATTATTTCAGAAAATGTCAGGAAAATTAAAACAAAAGAGTTCAAGTTGTGCTTAGTGCCAAGGGAAGCCACATTGAACATAGACCTTTGCTTAAAGAGGAAATGTGCTGTTGTTGTTTTTTGTACACATTTCCTATATTTTTAATAAAGAGACTGATTGATTGTGCAAAAGTCTTAGCTCATATAATGCTTACATAAGCACAGTACTGTGTATATATTTTTTTCTTTGTATCTATCAAAATTGTACAAGAAGAATATCCTACTTAAATATATGTGACATTCAATAAGGCTTAGCACAAAGGTGATCTAACCAAAAATGTGTAATCTAAGAGGTTATTACTGACTACATTCAGTATTTTTTCATGTAATTTGTAATCAGTAACATATTACAACCCAGCTCTGTGCTTTATATGGTATGTAGATAAAACCCTGAAATAATCAGCAATAATGATATGGATTTGATATATTTGTTTAATAGATGAAGAAAAGAATGGAAATCAGATCATGAATTCTGAGAATGTTAGTGTTCAGTGGACTGAATGCCCCATTGTCACTAAACAGATATCAAGGCAGGCAGCGTGAAGCAAAAGGGAAAGCTTATATCAAAAAGTGTGCTTGAACCCCAGAATGGGAAGATTAAAAAACAATATTGCTTCGACAAAATTGCCCACAGGCTAGTTGAGGACAACAAAGGTAGGCATAATATTTCTGTAAGGGAATAATCAGGAGCAAAAGCAGCAATTACATCTTTACACCAGACTAAAGGCCTTTTTTAAAGGGTCCAGATGGGACTAATAACATGGTCTTACACTTATGAATGGCTTGTGACCTTCACATGATGTATGAAGCTGTCTTTTGGATGCTTGTGAGAGTAACTTCTAAATAAATCTAGTTTGAAATGGTTTAGCACATCCCACAAATGCTTAGGTGAATTTAGAGGCACCAACAGGAACTCGTTATGTTCGTCAAAGATCCCTGAACAATGTGTGTATGGCATTGTGCATTATTCTGCTGAATGAGGCCACTTCCACAAGGGGTCTGCAAAAATGGTTAGAAATGCAGCATGTCTAAAATATTTGTTCTAATGGCTAAATGCATGGTTTCTGAAGAGAGTATTGTTCGCCACAGCGGAATGAACTGCCACTTATTCCAGCATATGTTTTATGCAGCAGATGCCATCCCAGCCACAACCTACACCCATACACTCTCACACATTTACACACACGCTCATACAATGCAGCCAATTTTGTTTACGAGCAGGGGGAGAACATGCAAACTCCACACAGAAATGCCAACTGACCCAGCTGGGACTGAAACCAGTGACCTTCTTGCTGTAAGGCGACAGTGCTAACAACTGAGCCACCATGCCACCCTCTGTTGGTAGGGGCGAATTTAAACAGTAAACCAGGAAATCTGGGGGCCCGTAATAAATATCTAGAAGTATAAATTATACCTATAAACTATATATAACATTGTTTTCTATCATATTTTGTACAGTGAGAGTCAAACAAATAAGATTTTAATGTAATTAAATATTAGTTAATATAATTTAAAATATAATATAATTATAATAATTTAATGTTATGTAATAATAATATTATAAAATAAAATATTATTATTATTACATCTGCACAAATTTGTCCACCACCCCCTAATCATACAGCAGTTCATCAGTCAAAATTATATATATATATATATATATATATATATATATATATATATATGAATTAGTTGTAAATTAATTTTAAGTAAACTAATCATTTAAAAAGTAGAGATTGCATTAAAATAGAACATAGAAAATATGTTTTATGGGATATAAAAAACATCTAAATAAATTAAATTTAAGTAAAAATAGAAAGGGTGCATTTTAACACTGTTGGGGCCCAAAATGTCCCAAAACACCATTAAAATGTGCTGGTTTTAATGGGTGGCAATGCTTTAAAATTATTATTATTATATATATATATATATTTTTTTTTTTTACTTTTGGACATCTGTGATAACCTACACAAAAAAAGTTTTGCATGCAAAACTGTTGCCAACAATTTATTTGCGTTGAATTTAAACAAACAAATTAAATTTAATAATGTTCAACTTAATTTGTTTGTATAAATTCAGCCCAAAATAAATTGTTTACAACCACTTAACGTAAAAAAATGAGTAAATCCAAGGAATCATCTTTGAATAATTTATTTTCAGTGTAGATTATATTGTTTTGTTTTGTTTTAGCAGAGAAATAAAATAGAATTAAGACAAGTCGGTGAGATTAGGCGTTGTTTTGTAGGGAAAATAACATTTATAATTAATCACATTAATTACATTGATTTGCGTTGATTCATTTCGCAGCTCTAGTGGATTCTAGTTTACTTCCTATTGACTGATCTGTAAATAAAAATTAAATAAATGTAGAAAGGGTGCATTTTAGGACTGATGGGTCCCATGGCTGGAATTGCTTAGGACCCCAAATCACTAAATCCGCCCATGCCTGTTGCTTATATACATTCATAATTCTATATGATTCTTTGATTCTTTTTTGGCAGATAGGGGAAGGGGTGTTGAATTATGCACAGTTTCTACCACAGATATCACCAACAAGCCATTATGGAAAAATTATAAATTGTAAAATGTAGACATTATCTCTGGATTTACAGACATAAGGTTATAAAAACTGTGTATTGATTGTTTTCATGTTGTTTTATTCAGTGCACAATCAATAACCACTAATAGCAAAAAATTCTTTTTTAATATTTTGAACTAGTAACTGTTCATACATTCACTTTAAAAATAAACTATCGAGGCTCTTGTTGGTGGAATATATATTTTTATCTTTGTATCTGTCAAAACAGTTAAAGATGATCCTACTTCAATATGTAAGACATCGAATAAGGGTTAGCACAAAAATAATCAGAATTTAATCCAAAAGTATTTAGATTATGTAACCATATGGTACACTGTAAAACCCCAAAAGTTAAGGTAATGGTTGCAACAAACCATTTAATTTCAAAAACTAATCCTTATGAGTACAGTGAACTTAATCCATTTGAGTAAATGAAGCCATTTCATTCATTTTCTTTTCAGCTTAGTCCCTTTATTAAACCAGGGTCGCCACAGCGGAATGAACCACCAACTTATCCAGCACATGTTTTACACAGTGGATGCCCTTCCAGCTGCAACCCATCTCTGGGAAACATCCATACACACTCATTTACACTCATACACTACGGACAATTTAGCCTAGCCAATTACCGAGGCTCGAACCAGCGACCTTCTTGCTGTGGGGTATTCTTATATTTATTTAATGCTAATCAAAATGACTAACAACATTAGATGATTGATGTGCAAAAGCAGATGTCTTTTTACAAGTATTCTTCTTCTTCTTCTTCGTCTTCTTCTTCTTCTTCTTCTTCTTCTTCTTCTTATTATTATTATTATTATTATTATTACTATTATTATTATTATTATTGTAGGCTTCTTGTTTTTTTTTGAAGAAAATCTGCTGATTAAAATCGTTATTCCAATATCCCATCAAATATTTCATCACCATGATGCATGCTTAAGTTAAGTTGCATTTCTAATTTCAGCCACTAAACGGCAGCAGAGTCTTAAATATATTTTCTAAAATGAAAACGCTTAAACATATCCAGTAGCCTACTGTAGCCGTAAAAGCTGAACAGCTGATTTACACGGCGGTTAAATAAATGTGTAAATAAACAAACAACATGTTATGTTAATCTACATTAATTTAATAGTTCCACAGAATATTTTAGTTTTATTATGCTTTCCTGAGTTTTGCTTAATAAGCCAAAAGAGCCAGTCAAACAGAAGTCTACATTAATATTCCGTAAGTGATGTCCAGTGTATGCATTCATGCTACAATCCAGTAATTAATATATTATGTGCAAAAGAAACTATATCATAGAGCTTATCCAATTCACATGTTACATACAGTACTTTTTAATTAATGTGCACAAAGAGCACATTTTCATTCAACCATGTAACCATTGTCTTGCTAGCTATTCATAGTTTGATATGATGTGAAACAGACTAAAGAGGATCAGATATATACAGCCTACTGCTTTTACAGATTAACCTAAAGCAATGTCATCTATTTATTCCTATTACTGCATTGTACAATTTTCCATTAGCATTATGCACATTGAAAGGACATATTTCAAGTAGCTTAAGGAAACAGTTTTTTTATCATACATTTTAATGGCACCTTTTTGACTATTGCTAAAGATAGAGATAAGATTATAAAGGCCATCACAATAGTGGCATAAAATCCATATTCACAAAAGCTTGTAACATATGGATTAGCTTTTCCAGTAGCCTGATATATTGTGTTCTATTACTATTTTGCATAATTCATCCCAAGCTCATTGAAATACATGCCTTGGAAAATGTAAAATACGGTACTCCATGTATGTTTTGGTGCACGTTTTAGATGAAAAATTCACTAGCCTACATCTGAAATCTCAAAAATGCTTAGCGTAAACATTACTTAGTATACATTTAAAAAAAAATACATGTCAGTATCCAATGAGTAGTGCTATCAAAAGCAAAGGTCAGAGAAAATCCATCGCAGTCAATTTGTTTTACCTTAAATTTCCATTGCTTTTATTTTATTTTGTTAACAAACTGAAACTGCACTCGAACCTGAATTTTCTGCATCACAAGTACACCATACCATGTGAGCTACTGAGCAAACAGACCACCCCAGAAAAGGTAAACAGGAGATTTAAGATTAATTTAAGTTGTATTGTGGTATTTAATTTAGTGCTGTGTGAAGAGCTGCACAAAAGGAATACTTTATTCATTGATAATATGTCCCTGTAAATATCATTAGCTTTAAAAGGAGCTAAATCTGTTGGCGTCATATTGCCCCATAGCATTAATTTTTACCAAGAAACTGCAATCAAACGAATGTTAAAGTACTTTTTTGCTTTACTTTAATTTATGTAGGCTCAAATATGTATTTCCAGTTAGCCTGTGTTGGCATAATTTCTGTAAATAACTGTCTGTCCAAGTGTGGAAATATAAGCTACCCTTTAGAGCAGTGTTTCCCAACCCTGTTCCTGGAGGCACACCAACAGTACACATTTTCATTCTCTCCCTAATCAAGCACACCTGAATCAACTTATCATAACATCAGAAGAGACTCCAACACCTGAAGTTAATGGGTCAGAAAAGGGAGACATCCAAAATATGTACTGTTGGTGTGCCTCCAGGAACAGGGTTGGGAAACACTGCTTTAGAGTACCCAACTCTCATGGTGCACTAGGTTCCCTTGTTGTTCCGTTATAATTTGCCCTGCTCTCTTCCCTGAGAATGCAAATTCTTTAATAAGTATTTCAAACGCCCATGAGCCAGTACCGGTAAACAAGTTTATGAAATTGGGAATCGGCTTTCTCTGAAGAGATCGTTTTCCATGCAATCAAAGAATGTGCTTTCATCATGGGAACATAGATATTCAAGCACATTACCTCTAGTTTAAAACAATATGTTCATACGGTCCCTGATGTAATAATTTTCAAAGTCAAATCCAGTCTCTCGGGTGTCCCTCACAGTATGACTTTGCATTGTGTTTGTACTGTGGGCCCATTGAACTAAGAAGGATACACAGAGCGACAAAAATAAATTTGCTTTGGTAACAGACACTCGATTTCTTGTTTACGTCCCACTGCTGGTTTGTCCTTCAACTGTGACATGATTTAAAAGTAATGATGTAAACTAAAGACACCTTATTTGTTTTCAGACATGACAAGTTTAGGCACTTGCAGAAGAAAAGGTGTAACATGAACGGTATCTGGCCCAGTGTTTTTTTCAGTATCACTGAATCAAAGATAAATATGGAAAAATGATAAGACCTCTTGACAATTCCCAGATTCTCTGGATTGGAAAACGACTTTTGGTCCGAGTAAAAAAAGTGAAAATATTAGTATTGCAATGTCTATAAAATAATATAAACATGTCGGAACAAAAATGCTATATCAGTAGTTTACAGATTAAACAATCAAACACGTAACTGCAAATTCAGACTGTATAATTCTCAGCATAAATGAGTACAGACCTCACCAGTCTCTCTTTTAAATTAATATTTTCTATATGGATTACAATAATATATTTGTTCATACACATTAGATTTGTGAGAACCACAGCCCAAACTGAAACGACACTACATGACAAAAGTCTTGTCTTCGATCCCAATTGTAAAAGCAACAAATAATAACTTGACATTCTAGTTGATCATCTGGAAAAGTGGCAGAAGGTAGATTTTTTTGATGAATCTGCTGAACTGCATCCCAATCATCACAAATACTGCAGAAGACCTATTAGAACCCGCATGAACCCAAGATTCTCATAGAAATCAGTCAAGTTTGGTGAAGGAAAAGACAATAGGTTACATTCAGTATGGGGGTGTGTGAGAGATCTACAGAGTGGATGGCAACATCAACAGCCTGAGATATCAAGACATTTGTGCTGCCCATTACATTACAAAACACAGGAGAGGGCAAATTCCTCTGCAGGATAGCGCTCCTTCTCATACTTCAGCCTCCACATCAAAGTTCCTGGAAGCAAAAAAGGTGAAAGTGCTCAAGGATTGGCCAGCTCAGTCACCAGCCATGAACATTTTTGAGCATGTCTGGGGTAAGATGAAGGAGGAGGCATTGAAGATGAATCCAAAGAATCTTGAGGAACTCCGGGAGTCCCGCAAAAACGCTTTCTTTGCCATTCCAAATACTTTATTAATAAGTTATTTAAGTCATTGCAGAGATGTATGGATGCAGTCCTCCAAGCTCATAGGAGTCATACACAATATTAAATCTTTTTCCACTGAAACATGACTTTATTTTCTATACTGTACATTATTTCTGTTAAGTGACAAGACTTTTGTCTAAGCAAAGTCAGACCTTACTGTCCTAATGAAATAATTAAAAATCAAGGCATGATCATATTTTATTTTGGTAAAATAAATGTAATCTAGAGGCCTTTGCCTTTCATATAAGTCACTTCTGATACCAAATGATCAACTAGAAGTCAAGTTATTATTTGTTGTTCCTAAAACTTAAATTAGTGACAAGACTTTTGTCAGGTAGTGACAAAAGAAACCCTTAAGATCACAGTCCAAAAATTAGTAAACCCAAATATGATATGAAACAAAACTTTATGAAAAGGAATAATCAAGAGAAACATAAAAAAAATAATAATTTTAGTTGAAATTTTGTAGTTTGTCATTTTTTTTTGCAATAACTCATTTGAATTTAGATGTATCATATTTTTATTTCTATAGAGTAACCAAACTCTTATTTTAAAGGATGTAACTGTTTAGAAAAACTCTTTTCTTTAAATGCACCAAAAATATTTGCTATTACTGAGAACTGGATAAAATATTCATTTTTAAAAGGGGTGTACTCATTTATGCTGAACACTGTGCTGAACACAGCTATTTTTACAATGAATTGATGCAATACATTGCCATTGTCTACAAAACAGCACTATTTTGCAATCAGAAAAAAAACTTACTGGGGTAAAGTTTATTAGCATTTACATTTTGTACTATATATAATATATATTTAATAACCAAGATCTGCAAATGCTAATGCACTTTTTCCTCAGTAAGTATTTTTTCTGCTTGTGAAATAGTGTTGTTTTACAATGTATTGCATCAATTCATTGTAAAAATAGCAATGAATTATTGAAGAAACATTCATATGAGGCTGTTGACATTTATTTGTGCTTGTTGAAATGCCTGGGAGGATGAAACTAAAAATCTAAGTTTTTTCATTGTTGTTTTTTGTTGTGCCATAAAACATTGATAAAGCTTACGGTTTGAGGTAGTTGTGCATGTGTGCGAATGCTTATTTCAGTACAAAAGAATGTGAACCATAAAGACGTACGTCACTCAGACCACGACAGAAGTAAAAAGATCTATTTCATACGTTTTCTCCAATACTCAAGGCTGGCCTTGTTGACAGCTGATCTTTGTGTAGATTGTTTTCCTTGGGTTATTTCCAATGTTTTTACACCAACCTTCTCTTTCTGTCTGCTTCCATTGTGCTAAAGAAGAAATGAAACTTTGGTTACTGGGAACCTCTTTATTTTTACCCACCATTCAATCGGATTTTCAAAGTTGCAGTCTGTGAGGTTGAATAAAAAGCTAAATCTTAGAGTATTTCTCCAGGTCCTGCCATAACAGTGCCAAAAAACTCAACTAGATCTGACGCATCCAATCAATTCCTTCCTCTCCTGAAGACGAGCGAAGTGGTCCTTGTGATAATTAAAAAGCCATCACTAACAGGAATCTTCTGCCTCATTAAAACCCTTCAAGCTCATAGATTTTATCTGCTGGAGGGAATGAGCACTGGTGGGGTGGCAGCCAGAGGGCCGTGTTTCAAAGACGGGTTTCAGACGATAGCGTCACCTCCAAATTAGGAGATGAGTTGTGAATCCAAGGTTTCCTTAAGGTTGAATTTTAGCCTGTTTTAACATTATCAAAGTGTCCATAGAAGGGATGAATACTGGCTGGCTAAAGAGATGAAAATTAGAGGACAATCAAGAAAAGGACAAGAACATAGTATTTTTTTTTAGGATGACAGCTGAACTGAAAACCACAAGGAGATACTGTCATTATAGAGATGTAATATTAACAACTGGTTCATGTCATGAAAATAATACCATCGTCACCTTTGTATAAACAACAATGATGAACTACAGTATGTTTCCACAGTTACATATTGTTTCTTTACAAAGTGACATCACCAGCTATTGGCTTGGTATGCATTATAAAATGATTATTTATTTATTTATTTTATGACAGCAATGTTGTTTGTACGAGTTACTTATATAGCCCCAATTCCAATTCTTTTTTTTTTACCCCTTCTCCTTCAAAATTTACCCCTAAGAAATGGGACAGCACTACAGCGCCTGCACACGTCATCATTTGTCATCACGATCTCTTGCTTCATATGAGATCAGACGATCGCGACTGCTGTAGTTATTCCAGTTGTGTTATTTTTTGGTATTTATCTTCAGGAAATCACTGAAGGCATATATTATGTTATCATAACGATCTAATGTGGCAATAAGATCGTAACTGTACTGTGCATTTTCACCCTGGCCATATTCATCTATGTAAACACACAAAAACATTATAGCAGACACTGTAAAAAGTTCATTGCAGCCACTAGACTTTTCTGACAGGGTATTCGAGTGTCAGTATATTGTGGGACTACTCTACATGAATTATTAGGGATCAGATAGCGAAATTTAGCGGTTTTTATTTTAGCGTTTTTTTAAAGCACAACGATAAAACATGAACGCCATTATGAATGTATTAAAACATATACTTGTTTGTTGTAAAAATTCATAATAATGACAAACAATATTAATTTGTGGATCTCCTGACTTCCGGGTGCAGCTATACTGCCATTGTGGCTGGTGTATTCTGGGAAATTTTCTTACCCCTTGGTTTCGAGTGTGGTCCTGAAAAATCTCCATTTGAAGGGGTATCTACCCCTTCCTCTTAGCCCTACGTCTTCAAGAATTGGGACACCCCTAC
The DNA here is from genome assembly GCF_903798145.1 of Danio aesculapii. Lineage (NCBI taxonomy): Eukaryota > Metazoa > Chordata > Actinopteri > Cypriniformes > Danionidae > Danio > Danio aesculapii. The sequence continues at coordinate 43,479,916 of NC_079452.1, read as the reverse complement.
CCACCCCTACCCACCCCACCCCTACCCCTTCATGAGAACGCGCAAAACAAGGGGTGGGGGTAAGGGGAAGGGCTAAAGAGTAGAATTGGGATTGGGACTAAGTAGACTATAAGTAGTCTGGAGACTATAGGTTCAGATAATTTCTAAATTCAGCGCCCTTCCCCAGATCACACATATTGCCATACTCCATCTAAAACTCATGAAAATATTAAATTTTGGACATTTTGTTGAATGTTTAAAAATGTTATATCTGTTTAAAGAATGGAAAATGTTTAGACTTACTTATACCTCACAAAATAAAACACTCAATACTAAAAAATCTATTATCATTTACTTACCTTTCACTTGTACTAAACTTGTTTGACTTTATTCTGTTAAACACAGAAAAGGATATTTTAAAGAAAGCCGAAAAGCTGCAACCATTGACTTCCATAGTATTTGTTTTTCCTACTGTTGTACATTTTTGACATTGTTGTTCATTATCTACACGATATAATAAAGTAAATATACAACACATACTATGGAAGTCAACTTGTTACCAGTTTTCAGCTTTCAATATCTTCTTTTGTGTTCAAACAAAAAATAAACTCATAAAAATTAGGAACCACGTGAGAGTAAGTAAATAATTATTATTTTCTTTTATTTATTGAACTATCTATTTAATGTGGAGTAAAGAGGGGCAACAATATATGGTTTCATTACACAGATCCAGGAAAATGACAAAAAACTTTGTATTCAGCATGCCAGGCCAGTTTTCTGGCAGTGTCAGTTTGTAAAGAAACATTATGAATTTGTACACATAAATTTCTGTAGGGTAGGTTGTTTTGGCTGTGAAGTATTTACACATACCTTTAAACCAGTGGTCTCAACCTCAATTCCTGGAGGGCCACAGCTCTGTATAGTTTAGCTCCAAGCATCTCTAACTCACACCTGCTTATTAGTCTCTAGGGCTGCATCTGAAATCGCACACTTCCATACTATATAGTATGCTAAAACAGTATGCGAGCCGAGTAGTATGTAGTATGAGTAGTATGGGTGCAGTGACACAACTGATACGGGTAGGTCACGTGATCAAGACAAAATGGTTCCATTAATACTACAGACATTCATACTGCATAGAACGTACTTCTCTAACAGTTGAGTATTACATTTAAATTCAAATGAAGGCAACTTCAGATGCTGCGTAGAAGTCTTGAACCTCTTCATTAGTTGGATCAGCTGTGTTTGATTAGGGTTGGAGCAAAACTGTGGTCTGCAAAGACCTATGCTTTAAACTGAATATGTAATACACATGAATGGCATCTCCAATTTTTTTACTCAGTTGCACAAATCATGCACTTTGAATTTTCTGGCTCCCACAATATAATTTTTGTGTAAAAACCCTCTTATATGTGTATACAAGATAGGTGGCACTGTGGTTCAGTGGTTAACACTGTCGCCTCAGAGCAAGAAGGTCATTGGTTTGAGTCCCTGCTGAGTCAGTTGGTATTTCTGTGTGGAGTTTGCATGTTCTCCCCGTGTTTGTGTGGGTTTCCTCTGGGTGCTGCAGTTTTCCCCACAGTCCAAAGACATGCGCTATGGGTGAATTGGATGAACTAAAATTGGCCATAGTGTATGAGAGTGTGTGTGTGTGAATGTGAGAGTGTATGAGTGTTTCCCAGTATTGGGTTGTGGCTGTAAGGGCATGCACTGTGTAAAACATATACTGGAATAGTTGGTGGTTCATCCGCTCTGGCGACACCTGACATATACTAAGCTAAAGAAAAATGAATGAATGAATGAATGAATGAATGAATGAATGAATGAATGAATATATTATACAAAACCAGATTTGTGAAACAACAATATTTTGTAACAATGTTTTCAGGAATACAGCAATAAAATGAGAAATTCATCATAACATAATTTGTATTTCGATACAGGACACTCATGGAAATGGAAATGTCTTTCATCTGCCCTCAGCACTATTATACAATTGGCATATATTTATTGGTACACATAGAAGTGTTAATATTCATGTCTGAGGATCAAAAGAGATTCTTTATTTTACGACACAGACAACATCGTACATGAAAGACCGGGAAAAAATCGTTTTATCAGTGGAGAGTATACTTTTTCTGGGAGTTTCTGCATTAGCACGATGACCCCAGGGCCTTTTATTTCCTGTATTGGAAAAATCATCCTTTTAGATTTGCACATGAAAGGCCAGCACTCTCTGCTCAACAAAAAAGGGACATTTTTTTTAACTTCAAAGAATTAAAATGATGAACAGAACTTTTGATAGGCTTTGTGATAACACATGAAAAACACTGTGATTCAAGTCATTTCTTTAAGATGATGGTGTCCTTGATTTCTTCAGATGTTAAGAGCTATGTTTAAGATTTCACAAAGCTGAATGATTGCCACACACTGTTTGCTGTTTATACCCATTCCAAATTACACACTGTTAATCATTTTTGTAAATAACACAGTATTGAACTGTATTTTACTGCAGGACATTTATGCAGTATGTTACTGTATTTTAAAGTTGCATTGTAAAAAATTACTGTATATATTCTACATAGATATACATACAATTCTGTAAATATATATGTATTTAGCAAAACAAATGATGCTGTAAATGTAAATACAGTAATTATGCTGTAACCGATTTATAGTAAGTTACTGTGGATTCTACAGTTAATTGTTAATTCTGATCATTTTTGTAAATAACACAGTATTTAACTGTAATATAAACTGTATTTTACTGTAGGACACTTATGCAGTAAGTTACTGTATTTTAAAGTTGCATTGTAAAAAATTGTATATATATTCTACATTAAAGATATACATGCAATTCTGTAAATATATATGTATATAGCAAAATAAATGATGCTGTAAATGTAAACACGGTATTTATGCTGTAACTGATTTACAGTAAGTTCCTGTAGATTCTACAGTTAATTGTTAACAGTGTATGTACTGTATACTTAAATATGAATATTTTACCTAATTTAACCAACAACATAACACCTCAATTTGTGATTTATATATTCATTAATCAAATACACCTGTGCAATCATCATACCACATGCAATTTCCCCCACTATCAGATTCACTGCAATAAAATCTTCCGAGGCACCCTAGAGGTATAATTTTAATCAACAAAAATGATGATATGCAGTTTAGGGTCATTCTGTTCTGAGCTTCATTATTATTATTATTTTGAAGACGTGTTTTATTGCATGTAACTCGAATTGCCACATGCCCCACATCCTTAAGAGCAATTTCCTTCATTTACATTTCTATCAGGATTCAATCAACAGCTCATTTCCCATAAAGCCAGTTTTTTCCTCCTACACTGTTAATTGTTTTTGTAACTACCCCAGTACTTAACTGCAATATGAACTGTATTTTACTGTATTTTACAGTAGGACACTTTTAAATTTAAGTTAATTTTAAAGTTGCATTGTAAAAACTACTGTATATATTCTACAGTAAAGACATAAATACAATTCTGTAAATATATATGTATACAGCAAAATAAATGATGCTGTAAATGTAAATACGTTAATTATGCTGTAACTCAGAGGTGGGCAAACTACGGCCCGCTGAACACTTCCATCTGGCCCGTGATGGAGTTTTTAAAATGCTGCTTCTGAGTAACGTTTTGGTTTTAGAATTAGTAAATTAATGATGCAATACAAGTGAACGCCATTTGATGGCAGTACACACTCTCGGATATTAAATTGCACTCGATCGTTTACTCTGAATGTCGTGTGTTTAAGGAAGAATGGACAACAAAATATTTCTTTACCAATTTCGGACAGAAAGCGGTAGGTCTAATATACCACGAAAGTATTGCTGTTTTTAAAGACTACAACCTAAGGGACCGATCACACTGTACGTGCATTTCCATTCCAAAAATGCGAGGTGCACTGCACTGCCTTTTTGTTGACAAGAAAAAAAGGAGCACGGTGCGCTTTTTTTTTTATGTCGTTAGGCAACGACTGAAACAGCTAGGTATTTTGCGAGGGTGTTGCTGTTAATAATATTACTTTATTTTCAGGCTCATTGTTCACAATAACACACTCATAATAACATGACTTGGAATAAAAAAGACAAAGATTCTTCTTCTGTTTTATCTCATAGTTTTATAATGATTGAAATGAGCATATTAATACAAGCTCAAATGAGATTGTTGTGAATTTGACTCAAATTATATAATAATTGCTGGTTAAATGTGTTAATTTTTGTCATGGAATATATTTCCATGCATATATCCACTTTAAAAAGTTCTTTTATCAAAGATTTGTGGGTTTTATCAAGTTTTATGATGATTGATCTGTATGTTCTAAAATATTTAGAACATTTAGAATTTTTGTAAAAAAACACAGTATTGAACTGTATTTTACTGTATAGGACACTTATGCAGTACGTTACTGTATATTATAGTTGATTTGTAAAAATTACTGTATATATACACTACAGTAAGAATATACATACAATTCTGTAAATATGTATGTATACAGCAAAATAAATGATGCTGTAAATGTAAATACGGTAATTATGCTGTAACTGATTTACAGTAAGTTACTGTAGATTCAACTAGGAAATTGTTAACAATGTATGTACTGTATACTTAAATATGAATATCTTACATAATCTAGATCTTTAATGCATCAACAACATAACACCTCAATTTGTGATTTATATATTCATTAATCAAATACACCTGTGCAATCATCATACCACATGCAATTTCCCCCACTATCAGATTCTCTGCAGTAAAATCTTCCGAGGCACCCTAGAGGTATAATTTTAATCAACAAAAATGATGATATGCAGTTTAGGGTCATTCTGTTCTGAGCTTCATTATTATTATTTTTTTGAAGACGTGTTTTATTGGATGTAACTTGAATTGCCACACGCCACACATCCTTAAGAGCAATTTCCTTAATTTACATTTCTATCAGGATTCAATCAACAGCTCATTTCCTTTGAAACCACAATTTTTCCCCTCAGCTTGCATGAAGAAAGTCAATCTCCTACTGGACTTGATCTAGAAATGTTCAAATATTACTAGGTTATTTTTTTCCCCTGAATGTTCTGTCACAGTAAAACGCAATTTGGAGGAAAAGGGTGGAATAAAACATACGGTTTCTGTACTTTCTGTTGTTTATGGCTCAGGTGCACAGAACCAACAGAAAGTGAAATACAAACAGTTGCTAAATTTAACTGTAAGCTTGGGTTGAAAAGTCGTTTCAACTCGACACCCACAACCTTGACAGAAGAAAGGAGGCAGAAATAATGGATTCCAGGGGGAAATGATTGGAGGTTGTCCCATAAATCTGCAGCTAGAGAACCGTTGAGGGCTGGCCATGCTGTGCGCCAGCTCATTCTGATATTTCACGTCGCACCTCGAGCATTGCCTATTACTGGCATGTTTGGGGGAGCAAGAGTGTTAATTTTGGTTCATGTGGGTGTTTTCGACTACTTTCTTTGCAGTTGCAGTCACCTGGACTTTATCAACTATTGTGGCAATACGTTCCCTGTAAAAGATGTTTGCAAACAGCTTCATTTGAGCAAATTGCACACCTAAATCCATTACATGCAGGCAATCAAATAAAGCCTGCTCACCTAACAGGGGCTAAAATGCAGTTTGTTTTCTATTCCATTTTCCTAAAGCTATCTACATATGTTTTGCATTGCAAGGTCGGCCACTTCAGCAAATTGTTGCAAGAGCCGGAGGGCCATGCCTCAGGGATAACAGGAATGATCCCAACCGTAAGATTCTGTGATTAGTTAAACGTTACTGGTTTTCATGCTCACAGCAGCTGCATTTGATTTCCAGCAATTAAGACATGCTAAGATCAACATCTCACTCAAGGTAATGCATTTATGTACTTCACAGAATGATAAAGATTCATCAGCTATGCAGAAAATAGTATGGTAGCTCTCTGAGGAGTTTGTGTTCTGCATACCTGCTCTTCTGTACGGTTTTGTCTTCTCATTATTCAACAGAACACAGAATTCATTTCACTGAGATCCAGTGAATAAATATGTCTTCTCTAAACAAAGACATTGTCGTTTTTCTGTTTTACTGTTAATCTCGTCTATATGTGGGCTGCAAACCCAACAGTGTCTATCTAATGATTGTACAATGTAAAGTAAAAAAATCTCTCTCAACTTCTCTTAAAGAAACAAAATACAATGCCTACAGTGTAAAAGAAATACTGGTTGCCTTATTTTATTTTTTAGATGAATCAAATTAGCATTGTCAGTCATTTTAACTTAAATTACATTATACTAGCTTAACAGAGCTTATAAAAATTTAATTTGAAACATGATTATTTTAAATGTGTAATACTTCAATTAAGTTATAATTAACAAAAAAAAATGTATGCTGTCTTGACTTATTGATCATATAAGTTTGTACATTGTAGCATTGGAACTTAATAATTTGTCACGTAGAGATTGATACTGTGAAAATACTGTATAGGTTGCTACTGAAACCAGCACGTGGGTTTGACCAGTATTGGACTGAAATTTGCTGCCACCTAAATGCTTGAGCTGTCAATTGAAATCAGTAGTGCAGGAATTATTAGATGATTAGAAACATACTTAAATGTATAGGAAGAAATCCTTATGCTTAATTTTAATTTAGTTATGTAATGCAATCTGTAATAATTGTTAAACATTTGTACTGTATACGTACACAGACATACTTTATCAAGATGTTGTGCAGAGTAAGAATGGAATCTTAATTGTCTCTTCTTAACCAACAGCACCTGGCTGGCAACATATGAAAATAAAATTTAAAAAAGCTTTAGAAACTGCTGAAATAAAACAACCAAACAAATATCTATAACATTTCCAGGCTATTATTATTATTATTATTATTATTATTATTATTATTATTATTATTATTATTATTATTATTATTATTTTTATTATTATTATTTCAAGGCTATAACATCACATTCAGCATGCAACCATTGATAAGCTTCCAAATATCACCTGATTTCGGGACCGTGTCCCCCGGTTAGGTCCGAAATTCAGTTTTTAAGTGCGCAAAGTAAATTATTGCTTATAGATTCATACAATTTAAAATGAAAATGCAGTTTAACTGATTTTTTGGCAAAAATAAAGGACAAAATATGTTGGCAATTAACATTAACAATAGTTAGATATTTTTCAAATAAACAAGATTAAGCCAGTAAATCTAGTAAATATTGTTGTGTTAGTTTTGTCCCTACTGATGGGGTCAAATGTAACAATGTGCAATTAAAAGTTTAAAGATTATTTTGAAGTTGTTCTACATTTTTTCAGAATACCACCTGATATAAATAGACCACACTTATGAGTTAGTAACCACAGCAAAAATATATTTATGTCTAAAACATTATCTTTTAAAAATAATTTTTAATGAAAAATGGAACTTTCGTCCTCGTTTCTGGAATGGTTTTATAGAAAACAAAGAAACAGCAAAGATGCTTTAATGCCTGATCTCACTAGGAAACTTTACTACATTACGATTTGTCAGTTTAATGGCCAATTCATACAAATTCGTTCAGTCGAGTTCAGTCATACGAAATTTTTAAAGATTTTTTATAAGGAGCCATGGCACCCAACCCCAATCCTAAACCCAACCATCATTAGGGGATAAGAAAATCTTACTAAATTGTATGAATGAGTAAACGTTGAAAAACTCCTATGACCTCACAGCAAGAAGGTCGCTGGTTTGAACCTCGGCTGGGTTAGTTGGCGTTTCTGTGTGGAGTTTGCATGTTCTTCCTGCGTTCGCGTGGGTTTCCTCAGGGTGCTCCGGTTTCACCTACAGTCCAAAGACATGCTGTACAGATGAATTGGGTAGGCTAAATTGTCCGTAGTGTATGTGTGTGTAAATATGTGTGTATGTGTTTCCCAGTGATGGGTTGCAGCTGAAAGGGCATCCGCTGCATAAAACAATGCTGGATAAAATGGTGTTTCATTCCGCTGTGGCGACCCCAGATTAATAAAGGGACAAAGCCGAAAAGAAAATGAATGAATGAATGAATGAAACTCCCATGACTGGCATAATCAAACTACTCCTTTGTTGCGAATGGGCATTTCCTAGTGGTGAAAATAACACACCGCTCCTTTAAAGTAAGCACAAATCTAAATTTTCAGGACTTCACTCATTCACTTTCCTTCGGCTTATTCCCTGCATTATCAAGAGTCACCACAGCAGAACCGCCAGTTTCTTTGACAAACTGTTTTACTCTTTTACAGAATTTTATTAATAATAAGAACTCTAAAAACACCTTACGCGCCTAAATTATGCTCATATTGTTTTGTGTGGGTCAGTTTATTGCTTGTTTGTCCCACAAGATCATAGACAGAGAGGAAATAAACCTTTTAACATCTGAAGTTTGCACAGAGCCACATTCATTTCAAACTAAATGCTTTGTGTATTTGCTGGATGTGTATGCTATTCACACAAAAAGCGACTTCATAAACTTGAGTGACAGAAGATGAAATAAGTTTGGGTCTATACACTTCTTAGACCGCGTCCTGTGTTAACTCAAAAAATGTATGGTTTATCTAGTGAGTGTTTAAATTATGTACAATGTAAACAAAAACCCAGGCATGATTTAGCTGTTGTTATTGACTCTCGCAATATTGAGATGATTTATATATGTAATACTTTGAACATTTCCCTGAAGAAGTTCCATAAAGCAAGGCTAAACAACAAGCTGAACATCATTTCACCTATTCTGTTGTTTTGTCTGATGCTGAATTTCCTTCCTTCCCACAATTCTCAGCCCTCAAGCAATTGTAATACAAACTTTAAAGTGGGCAGGACAATATTATATTAGAGCATAGAGAATTTATCATATATCATATTATTATTATTTTGCTATATGACCTTCACAATCTCATATAAAAAGCTGATACATGGAAAATATGCTAATTAATAATATGTCATATATAGGTGTATTTTCACAAATATAAAATATATGTCACATTAGCAACACATTTTGAAATAAAGCAAAAATGTCCGCTTACATAGGTTATCTTCCAACCATTGGAATTACAAATGTGTACATATATGTTCAAATATATGTTCAAATATATGTAATCTATCTATCTATCTATCTATCTATCTATCTATCTATCTATCTATCTATCTATCTATCTATCTATCTATCTATCTATCTATCTATCTATCTATCTATCTATCTATCTATCTATCTATCTATCTATCTATATATATATATATATATATATATATATATATATATATATATACCAGACGTGCTGTCAAAAGCTTCACTGCCACCAGACATTTCTGACAAACTGGACTATTGTAAGTCATTGGGTAAGGTTATCATTGTAATATGTTGAGTAATATATTAGCGAAAGTTAGTGTTACCCAAAGATGAGGCGGTGAAGAGTCAGTGGTTGAAGTTTATTTTTAGAAGAAGATTTTTTTCAACACATTTCTAAACATAATAGTTTTATTAACTCATTACTAATAACCAATTTATTTTATCTTTGCCAAGATGACAGTAAATAATATTTTACTAGATATTTTTACAGCTTAAAGTAACATTTAAAGGCTTAACTAGGTTAATTAGGTTAACTGGGCAGGATAGGGTAATTAGGCAAGTTATTCTATAATGATGGTTTTTTCTGTAGACAATCGAAAGAAAATATAGCTTAAAGGGGCATATCATATGGACTTTACAATGGGTGTTAAAAAAATAAAAACTGCTTTTATTCTAGCTGAAATAAAACAGATACAACTTACTCCAGAAGAAAAAATATTATCAGACATACTGTTAAAATTTTCTTGCTCTGTTAAACATGACTTGGGAACTAAGAAAACAATTTAAAGGGGGGCTATTCTGACTTTAATTCTGACTTTAACTGTATGTTGCACATATGACACAGTTTTTCTATGTGAAATCCAAATATGAACTTGGACATCATATATGTAATGTGCACATATTGCCATAAATAAGTTTTCTATGTGGGATTAAAATTAAAAATTGATTTTCAATACTTGAACAATATTGTTAGCCGTGATTTGCAATTGTGAAAACTGAAACAGGCAAATTACATTATCTCACATTCAGATAAACCATCCTCTGCAACATCTTAATCATAGCAGCGTTAGTCTCTGAAGAATTGAGGATTGTTATTCATTTATCCTGTTGTATTCAAATAAAGTCATCTGCCTGATAGAGCTTGGAGGGCATTATCAAAAGAAATGATGGGTTTGTAAATGAGTATGTATGTATGCGAGGAAAGAGCCCTGAGGGATCCCTCGAAAGCCTCCAGCACGGCGGTTCACAGAATCTAAAAGAAGGCCATCCGCACAGAGGAGACAGTGAAAAAAGAGAGACATTTACAGGCAATATCCAGATGCACTGCAAAGATATATCTCTTTGTCATTGCGGAAAACCTCAACGTATAAGGCAATATTCAAAACCCACTGTTGACATTTCATATCAAGCTTGAGGATCTCAGAACAGACGTATGTGAACGAAAACATCCTGACATTGTACGCTCCACCATGCACAGCTAATTTCTGTTAACCAAAGACAATTGAACCGATATGAAATATGCATGCGAGAAAAGGTCAAAAGTTTGCTAGTTAGACATTTGCTTCAAGGGTCACTTCCGCAAAAGTTCCCTCTGTGATTGGCTCCATCCCACACACTCACTATCCGAATCAATAAGGACAGTTACAACTGATAAAGGAGCTTGACACACTCCGGGGCCGTATCACATGACCCCAATCAATAGTCTGGAATGTGTAATTCACCACTGAACCACCCACCATGTTTTTCAATGATCTGAGAGATACTATGCGGTGCATTTAACCAAGTGGAAACAGAGAAGGGGAGAGAGAATGAATCATGTTAATAATTAACCATTATTAAATAGTACAAATTACTGCAATTAGTGAAAAAGACGAATACACAAGACAAACAAGCTCATCAGCAGGAGCCCCAGTTTTACAGAGAGGTACACGCTGAATCCCAAAGACGGCGCCCTGTGAATTCAGGTTAAAATTTGCATCTCAACAAGGCCGTTGATAAACCTGAAGAGTAAACCTGATTTATTTATACAAGGATTTTTCAGATTGTATTCATTCGTTGTTTGTTTGTTCACTCCATGGTGAAACTACTTTTGGTGTTATGCATTATGTATGTATACACTCATTCTGGACGTGTTTGAACAAGTTTAAGTGTTCGCCGACTGTGTACAATGAAGAAAAGCTTTTCTTTACTACATTCTTCTCTAAACTGAACCTTTTTTCCCCCTCGTATTAAAACACATAAAGCACCCATTAATCTTCAGTTAGAGCTGTCAAGTGTCATTTTCCTGTTACAAGATGGCATAAGAGAGCTTTTTCTTGAATTAATTTTCCATTATCAATAGAGTAGCGATGCATAAAACAACACTTGCTCACAGTTCACTGCTTTATATTTTGACAAAGCGGCGACTTTGGTTGTTCAGGCTTTAACAAACTTGAGTCCTATGCATCTGTGTAGGCAAAATGATTTAAAAAACTGTATTCACTTTCCAACTGCCTCTGACAAAATTTCAGACAGTGCATATTACTAATGAGAAGATCATCAGGTTATGTACCTTCCTTATTTTGTAGCAATTTTGCAGGATGTACACTCACCGGCCATTTTATTAGGTACACCTTTCTAACTGCTGGTTAACGCAAATTTCTAATCAGCCAATCACATAGCAGCAACTCAACACATTTAGGCATGTAGACATGGTCAAGATGATCTGCTGCAGTTCAAACCGAGCATCAGAATGGGGAGGAAAGAGGATTTAAGTGACTTTGAACGTGGCATGGTTGGTGCCAGAAGGGCTGGTTCGAGTATTTCAGAAACTACTGATCTACTGTGATTTTCGTGCACAACCATGTCTAGGGTTTACAGAGAATGGAAAAAGATAAGATATTCAGTAAGCAGCAGTTCTGTGGGTGCAAATACCTTGTTGATGCCAGAGGTCAGAGGAGAATGGCCAGACTGGTTTGAGCCTATAGAAAGGCAACAGTAACTCAAATAACCACTTGTTACAACTGATGTATGCAGAAGAGCATCTCTGAATGCACAACACATTGAACCTTGAGGCGGATGGCAAGAGCAGCAGAAGACCACACCGGGTGCCACTGCTGTCAGCCAAGAACAGGAAACTGAGGTTACAATTCTCACAGGCGCATCAAAGTTGGACAATAGAAGATTGGAAAAACGTTGCCTGGTCTGATGCATCTCGATTTCTGCTGCGACATTCGGATGGTAGGGTCAGAATTTGGCGTCAACAACATAAAAGCATTGACCATGCTACAACGGTTCAGGCTGGTGGTGGTAGTATAATGGTGTGAGGATATTTTCTTGGCACACTTTGCGCCCATTAATACCAAGTGAGCATGGTATCAATGCCACAGCCTATCTGAGAATTGTTGATGACCATGTCCATCCCTTTATGACCAAAGTGTACCCATCTTAATGTCATAAAGCGTGAATCATCTCAGACTGGCCACAGTTGACACATCTTCTGATGGTGTACTTCACTGTACTGAGTTCATTGTTCTCAAATGGACTCCACTATCACTAGATTTCAATCCAATAGAGCACCATTGGCATGTGGTGGAATGGGAGATTGTCATGTGCAGCTGACAAATCTGTAGCAACTGCGTGATGCTTTTATATCGATATGGACCAAAATCTCTGAGGAATATTTCCAGTACCTTGTTGAATCTATGCCACGAAGGATAAAGGCAGTTCTGAAGGCAAAAGTGGGTTAAACCCGGTTCTAGTAACCTAATAAAGTGGCTGGTGAATGTATGTTTCCATTCAAATGTCTGCATAAAGTCTAACTACTAAACTCAACTATTAAAACCAACATTTATTTCATATTTCTACATCTAGTTCAAATTGTATAGATTTGGCACGTCATGATTTTGCCAAGAATGATCCTGGATTAACATATGTGTTGATCCCGGTACATCATTTTTGTTAAAAAATGTAATCCATATCTAATCCCTACTCCTAAACTCAACCATAACGCTAAATTATACCCAAAATCAGAGAGGAATAGTAATTGGTTAACAATTATGTAGAAGTGCATAAACCTAATCATATGCTTAAATTTATTATAAACGGTAAACGTATCCCTTAAATCTGATTGGCTAATTGGAAGGTTGTTCCAGGATCAACATAGATGTTAATCCAGGAACATGTCCTACTTGGTGAAATCAGGTTGGTGATAGATTTGTGTGTACTCTATATTTTAGTGTCTGCACTGTCAGTGATCCATAAGTAATAAAACAAATGTGTTGTGTATGGAAAAATGCAGTTTGCACCTAATATATATATATATATATATATATATATATATATATATATATATATATATATATATATATATATATATATATATATATATATATATATATATATATATATATATATAACCTGAATGAACATTTCACATATGCTCATAAATTATGTAGTGTAAATAAAAAAAAAAAAAAATTTTTTGAACCCCTCAACACTTCCAAAAAAAGATGTGCTATAAATTATAGATATGTGTCAAGAAGTGCACTTACCCTGAAGTGTGAAAAAGAAGCAAGCAGACTTGTGTGTGTGTCAACAAGTCTAACATTTCGAAATAAAGCAATGCTGGTGTCACCCTAGGCCTAGGACTAGTAAAAGAAAGCTTGATGGTGTTTTGTAGCTTTGAATTATTTATGAGTTTTATTGCAATCTTGTCTTTTTTTAAAACGTAATCAAAGCAGGCTGTAATTATCTCCTGGAGAGGACCTTTCGCTGTAGATTCAGGCCTCTTACTGGGAATTTGCATTTATAATACTTTTCCTCAAGCTTTAGTTGTCCTGAAGAGTAGTGATTAGGTCTTACCTGTCTGATATCCTGGAGCGCAGGAACACAGAAATATCAACCAAATTCATCAACAAATGATCTCGCCAATATTTTTTCTGGACATGTGCCGTGAACAATTTCAGATTATGTGCTGAAACTGTGACTTGTGTTGCTTCATTAGTTGTTTCAAGACCTTATTTAAAGGACATTAAGGACAAGGGCACCACTGTTGTTTCTGGGCCCTCTGTAAGGCAGAAATCCAGCTTTGAGCCCTTCAACCATATTACAATGCCCCTGATTGGGGAAATGCAAATGGGAGACAGAAAGGGAGATGGAAAATAGGTCATGACACGTCAATGTCAGCATTTATGTATTGCTAAGTGCCCACTTTTACTACGAAATGTACTTCTATAAACTTTATTTATGGAACACAAGTGAATAGGATTTGTTGTATACAAATGTGCAATTTATACTTTTCTTTTTCCTTTTTTAAACACTTTTATGAACATAAATGAACATTTATTAACCCAACCTTGTAAAACATGTAACAGATGAATAAGTAAACAGACAAAAATACATTGACTGAAAAAAAGAATAGAAAAAGAAACAGAAAAGTGAATGAATTAAGTAAATAAATAATAAAAAAATAGAATAAACAGTAAAATTAACAATATTCTACTTATGTTGATCATTATATAAGTAGGAGCTAGATAAATAAGGATGATGGCTACCTACTTCTTTGTTATTGTGATTTTGGTTGCACTGAATTGTCTCACCAAATGAACTTCTTGTTACAATTTTTATTTCATGCAGTGCACTTTCAAGTAAATTTAGTCTTTAGTAAAGTTTAGTAAAGTATACTGCCCTACAAAGGCATAAGACCTTAACTTGCTAGTGTGCTGAATTGAGAAATGTGACTTCAAAGATTTTTTTGCTGCCCAGACAATTTAGTTATAGATTTGACATCGGAAAATTGGCAATTACATGTTTTAGTAATGACATTTATCTACATACAAAATCTTGAGCTCAAACTCAAACCTTTGACCCCTATTTTGAAGTTACTGTCCTCTGCCTTTGTATTGTATGCAAAAAGTGAGCAGTCATGCCAAGGCAAAAAGCAATAACTTCCACATGATCAATATTGCTGCTCAACATTTACAAAAAACAGCAACACCTGTAGTGTCTAGTGATGGTTGGCAGTTACTCACAGCCATTTACTTATTGCTCTCCAGTGGTTTGGTTGCATTTGCAAATTACTTCCAAAATGTAATACATAATATATTAGTTTCTGTAACTTGAAAATAGGTGACGCAGTGGCACAGTAGGTAGTGCTGTTGCCTCACAGCAAGAAGGAACGCTGGTTCGAGCCTCGGCTCAGTTGGCGTTTCTGTGTGGAGTTTGCATGTTCTCCCTGCGTTTGCGTGTGTTTCCTCTGGGTGCTCCGGTTTCCCTCACAGTCCAAAGACATGCGATACAGGTGAATTGGCTAGGCTAAATTGTCCGTAGTGAATGAGTGTGTGGATGTTTCCCAGAGATGGGTTGCGGCTGGGTTGCGTCTGGAAGGGTATCCGCTGTGTAAAAACATGCGACCCCAAATTAATAAAGGGACTAAGCTGAAAAGAAAATGAATGAATGAACTTGAAAGTAATTGTACTGAAAGTACTGTAATTGTTTACAGTATTACAATATTTTTGTCTCTGTATTGTAATATGTTACACTACTTTTGAATTAATTTAGAATTTCGATATCATAGGTATGATCTAGTTATCTAGTTTCAGTGGCTCAAAAACTTTTTTTAGATTGCTATTTTTAGTCTTTGCTTGTTTGCAGTGCTTTATGTTTAGCACATTGTTAGCCTATTTATGATAGTATGACAGTAAAACAAAGGCAGAATATTGTAATTCCAGGCTGCTCACAGTAACGCACAGTAACGTCATAATGACGTGCAGCTGAACAAACAACGGTAACTCGTGTAACGGTGTTCTGCCTTGGTTTTGCTTGGGCTTTTGGAAGTTACTGTTAAGACATTATTTTCTTAAAATAAACAATGATATTGATACTTATCCACATGATAAAGGAGGTTTGCATTGTCCCAAAAATCAATTTCTAATTTTCATCAAAAAGCAAAGTTATGGTCTTTTGCCTTTGCATGGCAGTATAGTCAGTTGTTAGTTGTTAGTAAATAATAATATAGTCAATTATTATAACAGACTAAACCAAGAAGGGTGATCAGGATTCTAACGCAAATAATTGACCAATCTATGGAACAAAATCAATGCCAAAAGTATTGAATTAAATAGCTTGTTGAATCGCACAAACTGAAAAAAATAATACACCGTATTAACAAGTTCTTGCATTTTAATGACTTGAATTGCAGGGTTTGTATTTTTAGGTCCTGAAATTTAACATAGCTGTTTATTTAAGCTGTGAATAGTTCAACTAAAAATATTTCAAACATGTTTTCGTACTTATAAATTCAATAATTCATTTTCAATTTCCAGGATTCACTTACAAAATATTCAATACCCTTTAAAAATACGATGTATAATATTCAAAAGGTAATTTTCAGTTCATTTTATTTCAGTTCAAATTTTCGCTTCCATAAATTCAGTGGCTCAAATTCGACTGTTAAAATTCAACATTACATCTGGGAACTGCAGGAAAAGCAATAGATTGCAGATTGAAGATCGCCAGCTGCTCTTCCACCAGCAGGTGGAGATGGAATAATTTAAGATTTTTTACCCAGTAAATAGACGAGAAAAAAGCTAATAAAGGCACAAAAGTAGCATTTAATATTAATATCACTGTCTTGGACATTATAAGTAATAAAATGAGTATGAGTAAAATAAGTAAATGATCTTTTGGTCATTTATATTTGCCCTTATGTAACAGAAGCCAGTTGGTGATCGAGTAAACCTCACTCCTCGGATTCAGCGACAGACGTTGTTCTGCAATATTTAGCCGGTTGTTGCTAGATCGGATACGTTTGCAGCCGGAAGTTAATGACAATTATTTCAAATCCAGCATTAATTGACGACGCTTTGAAGTGACGCTAAACGATACGAGGACGTGTCTTTGGTCCTCGAGTCTTTTCCTTGCGTCCTTCCCTCGCATCCCGGAGGGGTGGAGCTAAGACACAAGGAAAGAAAGCAAGGAAAGGAAACGAGGATGCACAAATAAGAAATGAGAAGCACCCTATAAAGCTCTCAGAATATCCAACACGAATATCAGCAGTGAACTCCGTCTTCGATCGGCGCACAGGGACAAAAATAAATAGTCTAAATTAAACGCACTGTACTGTACATTTTTTTTATAGTAGCCTAATAGAAAACGCATTTTGACACATAATTTCAACATGCTGCTATTTAGCCTACTACTAAATGCCTGTTTCACTTTATTTTTTAGCAAATAGATAGAATAATAAGTCATTTACATTATAGCCTAATAATGTTCACATTTGTAGTTGTCCATAGCAACCCCAAAAACTTATCTGCTTGTCTTGCACATCTAATTAATGGGCACAGTTTTTCGACAATTTTTTTATTTATTTATTTATTATTTTTTTTGCTGTGGAAGTTATTGAGCTTGTAGAAATCGGAAACAACACCAATTCTGCGACACAGATGAACCTCTATTGATATCTCTATCAGACAATGCCTATTTTATATGCCAAAAACAGGCACTAAAAAAATATTAAAATAAATATCTTAATGTAGGCATAGGCTATAGTCGCATGCTTTGGCAAACATTTGAAAAAAAATAATAATAATAAAAACGTCATATCGTAGTTAAGCCTTATAGGCTCAGTCACCCCCACAATTAGAAATTCAATGAACAAATATATATATATATATATATATATATATACCATCCCTCTTTGAGCGAACATGAAGTCTGACCAGGCTAAATTGCCTGTATGACAAGTCTATGCCCCAATAACCCATGAACTTACGATCATCCCCACAAACTTGAAGCATAATGAAATACTACGCTTGCGAAAGAAATTCTGGCAAAATAACCTTAAGCCTCAGAACGTAAAAGCGAGGCCGAATAACTAATACACAACATGTCTAGAATAGAACAGGCTAAACCAATATGAACGTAAAATTATCAGCTGACCGAACTCAAAAGTTTATATTAAACATGGGCTATGTGTAGTCTAGATAACATAGGCTAATTGGTTTAATATGCCTGACCTTAGGTCTAGTTTGAATTTTCTTGGCACTATGCAGGAATAAAATAGCATCTACAGTGTCAGGATTCAGACGAGAGCGCCTGGCCTCTATAACGCGCCCTGCTGCACTGAAGGAGCGCTCGCTCACAGCACTTGCTCATAGACTCGACTAGACATATTACTACCTGATGAAAATTTGACTATTTCAAAGTGTGCTCGATTTTTTGGATGTAGGTATGGTCAGATCATATTTAACAATTTATACATATATTTTTTTTATTTGATTGGTACAACTGCCCGCCACCCGCCCGAATTTAATTAAAATATTATTTTTCGTCACCTCATCTCTAATGCACATAAACCGTCTTTTGATGAACATGATGTTACATTCTCTATCTTTATTAACTCATTCTTCCATAGATGTAAAGTATAATATTGACTGGCTGCTAAAGAATATAAACGTAAGAGAAACAGGAAATAAAATAATCATACAAAATTCTAAACCAGAGAGATTTTATGAGAATGTCACACAAAACAGTTTACTTGCAACTGTTGGACAGATAGTGTTAGATAAAGACAGTGTTCAGGTACGATTTAAGGTTGGGTATGGATGGGACGTGTAATTTAAAATAATTTAACATAGCGAGCAAATGCATTTGAGCGTCTTCAGTTATTAATACAGAACCGTCTAATATATGGCATAAGCATTAAGGGGTTATTAGAAGTGTTTGTGCTGTTTAAACGCAGCTTTTTTCAGGATTGGGGTAGGCTATAGTTTCATTATTTAAATTATTATTGTTGTTGTTATTATTTTATTATTATTATTGTTATTATTCTTATTAAGTCATCTAAGTCATACGTGGTTCTAAATTAGTATTTCTTTTTAACACTCTGCCTGCCTTTCATTTTTCTAATTTTTGGGGTTCTGCCATGGTGCCTTTAGTTTGTCCAGATTAATTGTTTTTATTGTTATGTAGTAGCTAGGCTTACTGCAGGCCTTTATTTTTATATTATGAACGAAAAAAAAATATATATATTTTTTACTTTATTATTTAAAATGATTGGCGACCTCTAAAATATAGACTAAGCCGAAGGAGAATGAATGAATTGATGAATGAATAAAATATTTGACGTTTTTTTATACCTGTGCGGCTTGTACGCGGCAAACGCAAACGAGTGGCCGCGAGCTCTGGTGGCCGGTCGGTGAGAGCCAGCACCGCACGTCAAATACTGGTTGAGAGATGCTGGATGGCTGCCAATATTTGATGGGAACACCTCTGAAGTTTCAGATGATATCTGGGCCTATGCATAGTTATGAATGTGAAAAGTGAAAGTCGTGACATTTGGCCAAGCATGATAACACAAGAGTGTTTCCATTATTATATTAATCATACCTATTAAGCACCCCCCCCCCCACACACACACACACTTAGTGAGAATCACGCGACCGTCACCACCCCCACTTAGCTAAATGAGCACCTGCCCATTTAAGAGTCTGTGAATGGCACTGCAGAACAACGTCTGTCGCTGAATCCGAGGAGTGAGGTTTACGCGATCACCAACTGGCTTCTGTTACATAAGGGCAAATATAAATGACCAAAAGATCATTTACTTATTTTACTCATACTCATTTTATTACTTATAATGTCCAAGACAGTGATATTAATATTAAATGCTACTTTTGTGCCTTTATTAGCTTTTTTCTCGTCTATTTACTGGGTAAAAAATCTTAAATTATTCCATCTCCACCTGCTGGTGGAAAAGCAGCTGGCGATCTTCAATCTGCAATCTATTGCTTTTCCTGCAGTTCCCGGATGTAATGTTGAATTTTAACAGTCGAATTTGAGCCACTGAATTTATGGAAGCGAAAATTTGAACTAAAATAAAATGAACTGAAAATTACCTTTTGAATATTATACATCGTATTTTTAAAGGGTATTGAATATTTTGTAAGTGAATCCTGGAAATTGAAAATGAATTATTGAATTTATAAGTACGAAAACATGTTTGAAATATTTTTAGTTGAACTATTCACAGCTTAAATAAACAGCTATGTTAAATTTCAGGACCTAAAAATACAAACCCTGCAATTCAAGTCATTAAAATGCAAGAACTTGTTAATACGGTGTATTATTTTTTTCAGTTTGTGCGATTCAACAAGCTATTTAATTCAATACTTTTGGCATTGATTTTGTTCCATACCAATCAGAAGCAAGCATTCAGAGAGCTATTCAGTAATAAATATTACACAAACCAGAGACTAATGTTTTAGTAATTGATTAATTTCCAGTGACAATATTAAAACCAAAAAGCCCATTTCCAGTTAGCAGCATTGCTAGAGGAGTAAATGTTGAAATTAATTGGTGTTTGGCTTTCGGTTTAGATGAGAAAGGGATTTAGAAGTGTGCTTGTTATTTTGGAGGTTTGTGGTGATGAGAAGAGTGTGTGCAGTGATTCAGGGTTTGTTTATATGACAATTGCAGCTAAAACAGAACTTCAACTAAAAGCAAAAGATTCTTAATATTTTGTATATTCATTTTCGTGACAGCCACACAGAAAAATCCTCTGAGTAAAATTTACTTAGTTTAGATAGTATTTTGTCCCTCTCTAAATTGAATTAAAGTATCTCAAGTTAATGAGACAATGAAGTGATTAATTATGTAACGATTAAGCACTAAAGGCGAACACCTGCTGTTAATAAACAAACACAGAAGAGAAACACAAAACTACAACTGACTTCAGTCACAACCTTAGATGAAATCAGCTAAAATATAATACATTGAATTTCTCAAAATCTCAGCAGAGGATCATTAAGCAACTCCACAAACAGTGGCTTTACTTATTACCAACCCGTTGGCCCTAATTTAGAGGTTTAGAGAACTGAGTAATTTTTGCTCAGAGGATTTTGTTGTGTACAGGGCTTGAAAATGCAAAAGTTTTGAAAACGGATTTCAAAGTTCCTGAAAACAATATCTTGTCATTCTGTGTAAACAACAAAAATTGTGAATATGGTTGTGAACAGGGGCGTCTCTAGACCAAATTCACTGGGGCACATGCCCCAGTAAAAATCTCCAGTGCCCCAGTAAATGCATTGAGATATGATTTACTTTATATGCAAGTGTATTTACTAAGAGTGAAAATTCCGAAATAAAGACGTTATTCTCTATGTACAACCGAACCAACGCTGGGGAAAGCAATGTAATCAAAAAGCAAACTGACGCAACTCCGCGTGTGCGCAGAGAACACGCGCGCCTTTCGCACGCGCTGCTCTTCTTCTGAGAGTCCCGTAGTAAACATGCACGCCAAAAAAGCAGGCTACCTGCTTGTTACGCGCCGCTCGTGCGTTGTAAAACCAGCGTGACAGCCTTTTTTTTGTTTTGCAAGTGGACAAAACTAAACTTTAAACAATATTATGGTGGTCTTACTGAGCATGCCTCCTGATAGATTTTTTTGGATGAAGCAAAAAGGAGGGATGAGAAGTCAGCGAGGTAAGACTTAACAAACCTAATTATCTGCCATAAGTCAAGTCTACAACAGATAATCCTATACATCTTTATTTTATTGAATTGTCTGTAGAATTTCATTCAAATGAAATTAATATTTATGCAAAAGTAATTTCTTAAATGATCTTAGCATCACTCCAGTTGTCTTAACATTGTTTTCCAGTTACAATTAGGATTATGTTGAAGAATAATAAAATGTATATAAGAATAATAATATGTATGTAAAAATAATGTATAATAATAAGAATACTTTTATTTATAATTATTTTATTTATAATATATATATATATGTATATATAGTGTATATGTTACGGAAGCAGACGGACAAACAAGGGGAGTGAGTATAAACAATGTTTATTCCAACAGTAGAGTATTAATGAATATTGATGGAGCGATGAACGGAGTTTAGTGGAACTGATGATCCTCTTTGTCAGGTGGGATGACAAACACTGAAGGATGACCGAATGCACACACCAGAGGACTTGCGGGGAAGACAGACTGACGAGACACACAACGCTGACAGGACACCGGGAACACTGGACAGACTAGAAGGAAACAGAATAAAGTTAAGTATAATTGCTGAGATCGTAGGGGAGTGAAACCTAGGAAGTGGTTCACTCAGAGTCCGCTTCGTAGGAACGAGACCGGACAATGAGTGAAGTGAGGTGTGTGCTTATATAGTGAATGGGAGTGATTGGGTGCAGCTGTGCGTGGTTAATACTCAGGTGAAGGTGCTCGGTGCGTGATGTTGGTGGAAGAGCCTGGCCAATCCGTGACATTACCCCCCTCCCCAGGGCCCGCTCCTGAGGGCCTGAACCTCCGACGTCGTGGTGGTCTACCTCGTCCTCGAGGTGCTGGAAATTCTGGGTGATTGGAGTGGAACTCTTCCATAAGTGCGGGATCTAGTATATCGGATCTGGAGACCCATGACCTCTCTTCTGGACCGTATCCTTCCCAGTCGACGAGGTATTCAAGCTGACCACCACGACGCCGGGACCGTAGGATGTCCTTGACTTGGTAGATGGCCCCTTCTTCTAACATCAGGGGGGGAGGAGGTTCCTCTTCAAGGCCAGGCTCTGTGGAGGGAATCAGAGGATCGTGAAAGGGTTTTAGAAGGGACACGTGGAATGTGGGGTGGATTCTGTACTGTGGTGGTAACTGTAATTTGTATGTGACGGGGTTGACCTGTTCCAGAATGGTGAAGGGACCAACAAATCTGGGACTTAATTTTCGGGAGGGCAGTCGCAACTGGATATCTCTGGTGGAGAGCCAGACCTTTTGTCCTGGAGTATAGATGGGGCCTGGAATCCTCCTCTTATCCGATACCTCCTTTGTTCTGCGTACTGCCCTCTGGAGATGGTGATGAGCATCGTCCCAGACTCTCTCGCTCTCCCGGAACCAGTAATCCACTGCGGGGACATCAGATGGTGCGCCATCCCAGGGGAAGAGTGGAGGTTGGAACCCTAGGATGCACTGGAATGGCGTGAGTCCGGTGGTAGGTTGCCGCAGGGAATTCTGGGCGTATTCCGCCCAGCCCAGAAACTGGCTCCAGGAGTTTTGGTGACCGTGACAGAAGGTCCGGAGGAACCGCCCCACTTCCTGAATTTTCCTCTCTGTCTGGCCGTTGGTTTGGGGGTGATAGCCAGACGAGAGGCTTACGGTCACACCTAGGAGTCTGTTCGGATATTCTTTGAACCTGGTCGATATGAGATAGAGAACTGAAATCTGGAGAAGAACAATGACCAACGGGCCTGACGAGGACAGAGTCTTTTAGCATCTTTTAGGTATTGGAGATTTTTATGATCTGTGATCACCTGGAACGAATGTTTGGCCCCCTCCAACCAGTGTCGCCACTCCTCCAGGGCGAGCTTGATGGCCAGAAGTTCTCGATTTCCGATGTCATAGTTCCTTTCCGCCGGGCTGAGCTTCCGGGAGAAATAGGCACATGGATGGAGTAATGAAGGAGTACCGTGGTACTGGGACAGGATGGCTCCCACTCCGGTGGTCGATGCATCCACTTCGACCACAAACGGCAAGTCAGGATCAGGATGAGTCAGCAGTGGGGCTTGAGTGAAGGATTCTTTTAGGTTTTGGAAGGCTGCGGCGGCTTCGGGAGGCCAGGGTAGTGCTTTGGGTTTATTTTTCAACAGGTTGGTGAGCGGAGCGGTGATGAGACTGTAATTCTGGATGAAACGTCGGTAGAAATTAGCAAATCCTAGGAAACGTTGGAGTTCCTTTATGGTTTTTGGTTCGGGCCAGGAGATGACGGAAGTGACCTTCCCCTCGTCCATACGAACCCCTCTTTGATCGATGATGTACCCCAAGAACTGAACAGATGGTGAATGGAAGGAGCATTTTTCAGCCTTGAGGTACAGGCGGTGTTTCCTGAGGGTTTTCAGGACCTCCGCAACGTGGTGGCGATGTTCGGCCTCACTCCGGGAGTAAATCAGGATATCATCTATGTATACAATGACGAAGAGATGGAGGAACTCCCGGAGGACTTCGTGGATGAAGTTTTGGAATACGGAGGGGGCGTTAACCAGACCATAGGGCATGACCAGGTACTCGTAGTGTCCAGTAGGGGTCACAAACCCAGTCTTCCACTCGTCCCCCTCACGTATTCTCACCAGGTTATAGGCGCTACGGAGGTCCAACTTGGTGAAAATTTTGGCGGATCTGAGTTGTTCCAGGGCCGCAGGGACGAGAGGAAGGGGATACCGGAACTTGACTGTACCTTGATTTAGGGTTCTGTAATCGATACATGGCCGCAGCCCTCCATCCTTCTTAGCCACGAAGAAGAAACTTGAGGCAGCAGGTGACGTGGATGGACGGATATACCCCTGACTCAGAGCCTCATGGATGTACTCCTCCATTGCCTTGGTCTCCGGAAGGGACAACGGGTAGATCCTACCTCTGGGCATAGGAGCATCTGGAAGCAGGTCTATGGCGCAGTCCCATGGCCGATGTGGAGGTAGCTGGGAAGCTCTCTTGGGGCAAAATACATCCTCGTATGAGGAGTAGATCTTCGGGATCTGAATGGATATTTTCTCGACTGGACTTTCGACAGACGTGACGTAGACGGTAAGGGGTCTTCGAATTTGTAAGGGTAGATCAGGAAAACAGCTGGATCGGCATTCTTCTCCCCATCTCTTAATTTCTCCTGTGCCCCAAGAGAGGATGGGATCGTGCTTCACCAGCCACGGGCGCCCTAAGATGATATCCATCGATGCACCCTCCAGAACCAGAAATTGAATCTCCTCTTTGTGGAGCAGTCCTACTTGGAGATTGACGGGTTCACATTTTCGATGGATACGTGCCTGACAATGGATATCTTTGGTTATGGGCTGAATCTGGTAGACGTGCGTCGAGGCTTCTGTGTTAAGCTGGAGTCGGCGACAGAGGGCGTGCGAGATGAAATTTCCTGCTGACCCGGAGTCGATGAGGGCTGTGACTGAAACTGAGACAGAAGGGGTAGTTAACTGGACATTAGTGGTGAGAGGATGCATCTTTTCAATAGGAGAACTGAACAAACTCACCACAGAGCGTGCTGGACGAATGGGACAGTCCAGCCTGACATGTCCTTTGGCGCCACAGTACATGCACAGACCCCGGGTCAGCCTCCTCTGTCGCTCGGTGATCGTGAGTCTACCAGATTCGATGATCATGGGTTCTGGTTCTGGAGGGACGACTGGCTCTGGCGAACGGAGGAGTGCTTGGGATATTGGTGGAGGATCATGCTGGTAGACCCTCAGACGATCGGAACAGCGCAGAGAGTGTTGGATGAACTTCTCCAATCCCATCGTATCGTCGAGGGCGGCCAGCTGTAACCGGAGGCTGGGCTCTAGTCCGAGCCGATAGGTTGTGAGGAGAGATCGCTCATTCCAGCCGCTAGCAGCAGCCAGAGTTCGGAACCTGAGAGCATAATCCTGAGTGGACATGGCTCCCTGTTTGAGATGGTATAGCTGTTCTCCAGCTGCTACTTCAGCATCCGCGCGACCAAAAACCTCCTTGAAGTACTTTGTGAATGACTGAATGGAATTTGTTACCGGCCCAGACTGTTGCCAGATGGTTTCAGCCCACCGAAGAGCCGACCCAGAGAGGAGGGAGATGATGAAAGCGATTTTGGACCGATCTGTAGGGTATAACTCGGGTTGCATAGTGAATACCAGAGAACATTGCAGGAGAAATCCATTGCACTCCTCCGCCCCGCCAGAGTAGGGCGCTGGTCGAGCCATGGGACTGGATGAGTGGATGGACGGTGAAGAAGTGCTCGGTGCTGGTGGTGCTTCGGGAAGTGGAGCAGATGGTAGTAGCACTCTCTTCAATGAATCCACCAACTCCTGAAGGGGATCGTGAGTGCTCATGCTGTTGGTAGTTTATGGTCCGGTCTTCTGTTACGGAAGCAGACGGACAAACAAGGGGAGTGAGTATAAACAATGTTTATTCCAACAGTAGAGTATTAATGAATATTGATGGAGCGATGAACGGAGTTTAGTGGAACTGATGATCCTCTTTGTCAGGTGGGATGACAAACACTGAAGGATGACCGAATGCACACACCAGAGGACTTGCGGGGAAGACAGACTGACGAGACACACAACGCTGACAGGACACCGGGAACACTGGACAGACTAGAAGGAAACAGAATAAAGTTAAGTATAATTGCTGAGATCGTAGGGGAGTGAAACCTAGGAAGTGGTTCACTCAGAGTCCGCTTCGTAGGAACGAGACCGGACAATGAGTGAAGTGAGGTGTGTGCTTATATAGTGAATGGGAGTGATTGGGTGCAGCTGTGCGTGGTTAATACTCAGGTGAAGGTGCTCGGTGCGTGATGTTGGTGGAAGAGCCTGGCCAATCCGTGACAGTATATATATATATATATATATATATATATATATATATATATATATATATATATATATATATATATATATATTTCTTTATATATATAGTGTATTTATATATATAAAGTGTATTTATATATATATATATATATATATATATATATATATATATATATATATATATATATATATATATATATAGTGTTTTTATATATATATATTTATTTATTTTATTTATTTATTTATTTTTTTTTTGGGGGGGGGGTACGTGCCCCAATAGAGCTTTATGTCTAGCAATGCCCCTGGTTGTGAATATCCTGCATATGCTTATTACAAGATCAGAAAATAGCATGCGCGAGTACTGACAATCAAAAAAAAAAAAACATGGTGATGTTTTGACAGTCTGCACACAGATCATGCCAACATCCACTAATCCCCTACAGGCGCCACAGCAATATGTCTGCCCACTGCCCCAGGTTTGTGCACTTTGATGGGTCAAATGCAGAGCTCAAATTCTAAGTATGGGTCGCTCTACTTGGCTGCATCTCACTTCACTATGGATGTACTGTTTTTTTATTGTTTGAATGTATGACTGCTGCCCTGACTGGTTGGCACTTTTCAATTGCTTTGTACATGCAAATGGTACAATAACAATAAACTTCTATTCTATTCTATGAAAATTATAAAAAAATATACAAATTAGTGTTAGGGGTTATACAAAATAACTTCTAAATCAAAAAGTTACAAATTGCTTTGAGATTGTAATGATGTCTGAATTATTTCTCTCTAAAGTCATGTTCAATATGTATTTGTACTTCCATAAATAATGTATGGATACACAATTTGGGCAGTGTGATGATGTTATGCACATATTACTGAGGTAAAAAATGTACACTGTA
This sequence comes from Danio aesculapii, assembly GCF_903798145.1. Lineage (NCBI taxonomy): Eukaryota > Metazoa > Chordata > Actinopteri > Cypriniformes > Danionidae > Danio > Danio aesculapii. The sequence continues at coordinate 43,452,619 of NC_079452.1, read as the reverse complement.
AGTGTTTAAGCAATTAGTAGAAATCTCAGACTGACCAGTTTATTCTTTGCAGTTTCTGTTCATGCTAAACATAACATTTAGTAAAATAGTTTGAGATTGAGTGAACTGCAGTTATAATTTTATTTGCAGCATTCCCGTCTTTGGAATCATTGTCCAATTCTGTTTATGTTTACAGCTGACTACATTTGTTTTAATCTTAAAGCAAGATTTAAAAAAGTGTATTAAAACGTATATAAAGTGTATGTGAAAACTTGTTTTAAGCTAAAAAAGCGACAAAACTGAAACACTGTACTGTGAAAAAGAAATGTTCACACTTGACAGTACTAGAATATGAAACTTTGCTGTGCTTGGGGAGTCATTCTGAAACTTCTCAGACAGATAAATATTTTTCATAAGCAGCGGAGTCGTTTCTAATGCTTTTTTCTCCCCATGAGGGCAGTCAGTCTGTCTAAGGGTGTTAAACAGAGTTTGCACTTCGCTGGTGCTAAACAACGGAACATAATGGGGAATCACACTTTCTCTGAGAGATTTCTCAAGCTCTAAGATAAGCCTCCTCCATAACAACAGATGCCGCCCAATTCTCCTTAAGTTATTACACAGAGCCTTGGAGCTCATCATTAAAACAACAAAAAGTGTCTGTGCCAAATGCCATTATGTTTGGCACTTTGGCCTCCCGAAATAGACAATTATTGCTTGTTTTCTTGTCAGCGGTTTCTTTAATCACATGTATTGTTCCATCTGAAAGATAAGCTGAAGTTAGTTAGCTGCAATTGCTAATATGTCAAAACTGTCAAAATATCATGCAAAAATTGCGACATGCTTTGTTCTCTTGGTATATCAACATCAGCAGCTTGTGCTGTAATTTAGTCTATATTTGTATTAGTTCCAGTGGATAAAAACACCTAATTGGATTATCATTACCTAAACTTCTCTCTTTAACAAGGTTATCCATCAAATGCAGTTTAATTACCTCAAAAGCAAACACTAACAGGGCTGACTTGCAACAACGTGATCGGAATGGTTAGCGTAGGCTAGCTGATGTGTAACGGCAGAGACGTGAATGACACAACCGACTTCAATGTTTTATGGATGAGGTACTGGGGGCTCCTAGGGAATATCTGTCTAAGCACAGCTCCTCAAGGATTGAATTAGTCTTTTGATCTACTAATTGATTTGGAAAGCTAAGAAAAAGAAACACTGGAGTTTTCAGCTAGTGAGCATATTAGAAATAAATCACTTTTGGCTGCTGGCCGTGAGAAGCTGCGGGGAAAAAGCGATTCTTTTCACCTGTTTTTCAAACTGGTGTGTGGATACTTCACAGCCTTATTCATTATGATGAATATTCAGAGTTTGTCATCATGATGTATGAATGTAATTTCCAGCGTTCGCTTTGGAAATGTTGTGTATTTATGTACTGTTTGCTTACAATGCTTGGAAGTACAAAACCCAATCTGGCCTTATTCTTAAAGGGATATTTCACTCAAGAATTAATATTTAACTCTCATAAAATAAATGTCAACAGTTTCAAGCTTTGTGAGAGTTAAAAAACCCATATACAGACCAAAGAAAATAAAACCTTTTACTCCTGAAGAGACATTAAAGTTTGAATAAACTGAATGTTATTACCTTATTCAGTTCACTTCATAAGACCTCAATTTATTGCTAGGAGCCACAGGTACTAATTTAATTTTGGATGTACAGTTAGGTCCATAATTATTTGGGCATTAATACAATTCTAACATTTTTGTCTCTGTATACCAACACAATCGATTTGAAATGAAATGACCAAGATGTGCTTTAACTGCAGACTGTCAGCTTTAATTTGAGGGTATTTACATCCAAATCAAGTGAACACTGTAGGAATTACAACAGTTTGCATATGTGCCTCCCACTTGTTAAGGGTCCAAAAGTTATTGGACAATTGGCTTCTAAGCTGCTCCATATCCAGGTGTGTATTATTCCCTCATTATCCTAATTACAATGAGCAGATAAAAGGTCCAGAGGCCATTTCAAGTGGGCTATTTGCATTTGGAATCTGTTGCTGTCCAAAGAGCTGTCACTATCAGTCAAGCAAGCCATCATTAGGCTGAAAAAACAAAACAAACCCATTAGAGAGATAGCAAAAATATCAGGCATGGCCAAAACAACTGTTTGGAACATTCTTACAAATAAAGAACACACCAGTGAGCTCAGCAACACCAAAAGACCTGGAAGACCATGGAAAACAACTGTGGTGGATGACCAAAGAATTCTTTCCCTGGTGAAGAAAACACCCTTCACAACAGTTGACCAGATTGAGAACACTCTGCAGGAGGTAGATGTAAACAATCAAGAGAAGACTTCACCGGAGTGAATACAGAGGGTTCACCACAAGATGTAAATCATTGGTGAGCCTCAAAAACAAGAAGGCCAGATCAGAGTTCTAAAAAAAGCTTCTAAAAAGCCTTCACAGTACTGAAACAACATCCTATGGACAGATGAGACCAAGTTCAAATTGTACCAGAGTGATGGGAAGAGAAGAGCATGGAGAAGGAAAGGAACTGCTCATGATCCTAAGTAGTGAAGCGTAGTGATAGTAGAGACATGGCGTGGACATGTATGGCTGTCAATGGAACTAGTTCTCTTGTATTTATTGATGATGTGACTGCTGACAAAAGCAGCAGGATGAATTCTGAAGTGTTTCAGGCAATATTTTCTGCTTATATTAAGCCAAATCCTTCAGAACTCATTGGACGGTGCTTCACTGTGCAGATGGAGAATGACCTAAAGCATACTGAAAAAGCAACCAAAGAGTTTTTGAAGGGAAAGAAGTGGAATGTTAAGCAATAGCCAAGTCAATCACCTGATCTGAATCAAAACGAGCTTGCATTGAGAATGAGCTTTGCAGACAATACTAAAGAAAAAATGGTCCAAAAACAAGCAGGAACTGAAAACAGTTGCTGTAGAGGCCAGACAGAGCACCACCAGGAATGAAACTGTGCCTGGTGATGTCTATGCGTTCAGACTTCAAGGCTGTAATTGACTGCAAAGGATTTGCAACCAAGTATTAATAAGTGAAAACTTGCTTAATATTCTGTCCAGTTACTTTTGGACCCTTAACAAGTGGGAGGCACATATGCAAACTGTTGCAATTCCTAAACCATTCACCTGATTTGGGTGTAAATACCCTCAAATTAAAGCTGACAGTCTGCAGTTAAAGCACATCTTGTTCGTTTAATTTCAAATCCATTGTGTTGGTGTATAGAGCCAAAAATGTTAGAATTGAGTTGATGTCCAAATACTTATGTACCTATCTGTATATGTTTTTTATGACTCTCAAAGTCTCATTAGCCATTGACGTGTGATTTATGAATCCCCAAGTACCACGGTTTCAGATAATAATCTTCTTTAATATTTAACTGAAGAAAAAAGTCATCTTTTGGATAGCCTGAGGGTGATTATTAAACAGCATTTTTTTGTTTTCTTAAAGATACTGCTGGATTCAAAGTTTATTTACATATTATAGTGATATTAATCATCTCATGGGGCAGACTTAGGCATTTGCATGCAAGTGATGGTGTATTGAAATGTGGATGGATGGAGCAGGTGAGTGTGTGATGATGACACAAAGCCCTAGGAGAACCAGGAGTGATTAATGAGGCCTGAACAAAACCAACACCTTATACACCACACACTTCTACAAACTGGGTCACACTCAAATGTTCATATTATACTGGTTTGGAACAGAAGTTAGGTTCTTAAAGTGTCCCTTTTATGCTTTTTATATTATATTGTATGTATGGTGGAATGTAGCTGTTTGTGAATATAAAATATGCAAAATTTCCAATATAAAAGTGTTGTCTCACAAATGAACTGCCTACACAAATGTAGTTTTGTCACATAATGCCATTTATATGGTCAATATACACATATTAAACATTAATATCGCATAATACGGGCATTTAAAGGAAAATTTAACCCAAAAATTATCATTTAGTTATCATCATTTCTCACCCTCATTCAGCCATTTATATTAGGTGTGCAAAATGCTTAACATGGCTCTAAATCCTGTGTTTAGTTTCGTAAAACTGCTCTATTTATGCATTTTCCCTATAAAGCTGCTTTGGTTTTTGCTGGTAAGCTGCTTGGGTTTCTTAGTAAAGCTGCTTTGGAACAATATGTGTTGTGAAAAGAACTACACAAACAAAATTGCATATTTGACCATATGTACAGTACATATTGCATGTAAAATTTGGTAATGGAGCAAAATACACTTTTCCCCCCTGTGGAAGGACATGAAAATGACCTGGTGCACAAATGACCTGGTCGACTCAAAGGAGTACCGTGCGCTGCATATTTCATGCATTAAGCACAAATTGCTAATTTTGGATGTCTCAGCTCAGTGAGTTCATGGTTTTGAAACTGTATTTAAATTCTGATCACATCAGGGATGCAATTAATCATTGCATGGTTTTAGGGTCAAACTGATGAATATTTAGTTATCTATATAAAATTGCCTTGACCTCTCTTGCCATAACTTTCATTTCATTATTCTAACCCGAGCAGGGGCTTACCTGATATCCTAGGCCACCACCTTAAGAGGCATCTGTCTCTCTGCGGATTCATAAATTAGATTCATTGTGCATAAACCTTCATCAGAATTCTGCTAAATTGCTTTGTGTGAATTGATCTTGAGCTTATTCCTAGTTAAAAGTTTATAGTTTCTTCTATAAGGTTGATTATATTGTTTTGGAGACTTCAAAGAATGATTGATTAGAAAATTGAACCCGGATCACTTTACAATAACAGTATATGATTGAATAAATAAACATTAATTTATTATGAATAATGAGTTAATGCATGCACTAATCATGAATTAAGTTTCCCTACAATGTGTATGAATAAAGACTACCTTAATTACTAATTAATTCATGTTTGTTAATTAACACCTTGGTTTTAGCTGAATGTAACTAACATGAACTCATGTCATCACTTTACTTGGAGAGGCACATTATCATTAACTCACAAACTCCTGTCTTTAAACATTTTGATGTAGACAGAAGCCTTTTTATTGTTTTTCAATGTAAACTGTCACTGGAAGGACATGCAGAACTTTTACATTTAAACATAGGCATTCATGAGTATTTAAAGGGCCAGCCTTGTCTCAGCAGGGTGTTGTCACACCTCTAGTTTAAAAAAAGTCAGGAAAGTGGTTGAGGCCCCGTTTACACAAATATGTTTTAGTTTTAAAACGCATAAGTTTTTCTACGATTACGCCATTCGTCCACACTACGCCGGAGTTTTCGAGCGCCGAAAATGGAGAGTTTTGAAAATGCTGGAGAGGCCGTTTTCATTCTGCTGCTCCGCTTCAGTGTGGATGGGGGAAAAACGGAGACATCTGAAAACGGAGGCGGGGTTGCAGACATACGCTGATTGGGTCTTTATCCTCAATATTAAGTAGCCTACACACAGTTCAGTCCTGCATCCTTTCCTTGTAAGTTCAGTCTTCATAAGTTTGATATGGAAAACAAACTCCCGAGGAATATGTCGTTAGATATAGACAACAAGATAAATTAAATATCAAGTTTAATAAATATAGTGAGATTGGATCCAGCGGTAGATCCTCGATGAACAGTCCAACGAGCACAGCTCTCATCTGTGTAGATATGCTGCAGCGCATGCCAGAGTGTGTGCGTGGTCACGTGATGTGCGTTTTCAGTGGTGTGGTGTAGACGAAGAGTTGTTCAGAAATGCTAGGTGAAATGCTAGTGTGGACGCGGATCGTTTTCATCCTAAAACGCCATTTTAAAACTAAAACGTACTAGTGTAAACGAGGCCTGAGTCCAGCTTTGTTTAGGTGGGAGTGTCAAGTGGCAAAAGAGGGAAGGGTTTGCATGAAAAAGGGAGTTTCAGTATGTGCACGCGCTGATTTTCACAGCGGCAATACAAACACAGATGCAGGAAAGATAGAAAGTGATTCGGAGATCAGCATTTACAGTGGATCTGAGAGCTGAGTGAAAGTAGAGGATTTTTAGTCCATAATATTATAGTGATATTACTTTAAACTTAGTAACTAAATCATTTTGACTAAGGTAGTCTTAAAAAACTGAAAGAGTACTGCTGACGATACTTACTAACTTTGCCATCTGAATAAATATAAACAAAGGACATTGATCACACACTTACCAAAACTGTAGACAGAACAATCAACACGAACTGGGACCGCGTCTTTTTTTAAAAGAAGACGAGTGGCAAATCAGAATTTCTCCATTTCCACATGCGAAAACCTCTCGGGTAAAACATGTTCCTTACAAACATATTTTTGTCAAGTGTTAGCAGACCACTATAATCCAAATATATAGGGTCCACATGCGAGCTGTGCTCTTATAGTGGAGAAATGGAAACAAAACCTTTGTTGCGGCACATTTAACGAAACACTGACAGCCCATGTTTTCAAACAATTCTTCTACTACTTGTTTGAATTACGGTTGGCAACACAACGTAGCATCTCTCTGAACACACAGGTAAAAGGAGTCTTCAAAGCTATATCATGCATATTAATGAAGATGCATCTCGTTCACAATAGAGGTTGGTGATTGGTTTGAACCAAGTTTTTCTCATGAATTAATGAACAGATGTGCTGAAAACTCAATTACGCCACTTTGTACCAGCCAGTGCAGACAGCCAATGTCCACGCTAGAATTTACACAATGAACTCATTGCCATGACACAATGATCTCATTGCAGTGGCGTTGCTTCAAAATTTCTTTTTAAACCAGAAGAACGAATTTGTTCTAAACAAAGCAAAAACAACCAATTTTCACTCTTTAGTGACATACATGTGTCCTAATAGTGTTTTTAGCAGCGTGGCACATATATAGGACTATCAACATCTCAAAAAATGTGTTTTGGTGTTTTGTGACCCTTTAAGAATGAGTAAATGATAATGTGCCCCTACAAGTACATTGATGACATAAGGATATGTTACATTTAGATAAAAAATAAAGTGTTAATCAATACATTAATTAACAAACATGAACTAACAAGTAATTAAGATTGATGTTGTTAAAATTAGTTCATGATTAGCGCATGCCTTAACTCATCATTAGTTCAAAGTAGTTTTTGATTTACATATTACTGTGTACATCATTAATTATTCATGTACTGTTATTGAAAAGTGTTACTAAATTTTCAATAAGCTTGACTATGCTTCTTTGGGAACTTCAAAATATGGAAATTGATTGATTAGAAAATTGAACCTAGATCCAATACTTTATTAATATAGACTTATGGTAAAATCTTTACATGAACAAAACTCACTTTACCCAAGAGACAAAACAGCACTGCTGCTATTTTAATATCTCAGTAGGACTTGTGCACGCAGCAGTCTTCTTACACAAGTGTGCTAATAGTCTGTGTTTACAGCTAACAGATAACAGATTTAGGGGAACGTTAACATTGACAGCACATGATAACCTACTGTGTACTGTTTATAGCCTTTTTTGCTGAGTCAAATAGTTTTAGAATGCAAGCCATGCTGAGCTGCTAATAGACAATATTTAATGCATGCAATATGTTCAAGCTTTTCTATTAGAAATTCTCCATGACTTACAGGCTAAGGCTTATTTTAGAAAAAAATAAAGTGTCAATGATGAACCAGGTGTAAAGGGCCGTTATATTAACCATATAATAACCATATTAGTGTCCACACCTATAGCCATTAAAAATTTTGGTTTATAATGAATGCAGTGGCCTAGGGCTGGTTGCACCAGCAGTGCGTAAGTTAAAACGTAGCCTAGTTGGGACATAAAGGTACACTAACGCCCCATTCACATGGGGCGTCAGCGTCAATGCTTCTCATTCACTTTAAATGGGTGACGTCAGGCATTGGCGAACTACATTGCGGATCCGTCGGTGCCACTTCAGTGGCGTTGCTTGCTGCAGAAGTTGGGAAATTCTCAACTTTTCAAGCACCAATGGAAACGTCAGCCAATCAGATCCATGAATGTAAAATACCCCAGCTCAGACAGTAGCCAATTGCGGACTAATTTCATTGGCTGACGCTGCATTGGTTGCAGAATTTTAATGCAGTTTAATGATATAAATTCATTTTTTCCATTAATTTATTCAATACAATTACGCATGACTTTACGGAGAGCTTACTACCTACTGACTATGGTTTGCCTTGAGAACATGTGGTGCAACTGAAGTAAGAACAAATTTAATTACAAACTAGCTAGTAGTTACTAAGCCCCCAGTGTGGACCAAGCGGCAACATCCCACTCTCCCTCGTGAAGCCAGTACGGAAGTAACTGAAACTGCAATTCATCAACTGGCCTTTGGGGGCTGGCTCCAGGAACTCCAGATGTTAACTGACTGCAATACTAAATTGGCCAATTTTATAGCTGATAAAATCATGTTCACAGTCTGGTACAAAAAATGGTTTTGGTGCATATATTACCCTTCATGTCAACTATGAGGGCGTGTATTTTTTATAACTCATCCGTTTCGTTTTATTAAGTTGAATTAAGTCTGCATAATTAAGGGCATGGCCACTTGAGTGACAGCTAGGTCTCTCCGGTCGTCATCACGTCACCTCAGCTGATTCGAGCTGATTAGCCGCTGAACTCAGCATATACAGTTGAAGTCAGAATTATTAGCCCCCTTGTTTATTTTTTTCCCCAATTTCTGTTTAACAGAGAGAAGATTTTAAACATAATACTTTTAATAACTCATTTCTAATAACTGATTTATTTTATCTTTGCCATGATGACAGTAAATAACATTTTTGTAGATTTTTTTTTTAAACGCTTTTATACAACTTAAGGTGATAATTAAAGGCTTAACTAGGTTCAATAGGTTAACTAGGCAGGTTAGGGTAATTAGGCAAGTTATTGTATAATGATGGTTTGTTCTGTAGACTATTGAAAAAAAAATTACTTAAAGGGGCTAATAATATTGACCTTAAAATGTTTTTTAAAAAACTAAAAACTTCTTTTATTCTAGTCGAAATAAAACAAATAAGACTTTCTCCAGAAGAAAAAATATTATCAGACATACTGTGAACATTTCCTTGTTCTGTTAAACATCATTTCGTAAATATTTAAAAAAGAAAAAAAAAAATTCAAACGGGGGCTAATAATTTTGAAATTATTTCATACAATTATCAGATAATATAGCATGCTGTGTGCACCACTTAACTGTGCTTACAAACCATTCACCTAGCCTCCATTTCCCAGGCTAGTGAAATTATTTACTTATATACCATCTCTCTAAATGTATTTGTTTTACTTAAGATTCATAATTTATAATTTATAATTTTCTTTAGACCTGTAAAGCACTCCAGAATCTGACAGATTGATCAGCTGCAGGCTATAACAGTCATCTGAAACGTTATCATATGCCTGGATTTCATAAATAGCCTTGCATTTACTAACACAGACTATATTTGAAGTATTTGGAAGTAATTTCTTGTTTTCCTCCTGTAGAAAAACAATGTCATAGTGGCTCAATGTATTACAGCAGTGTTTTTAAAAGACTAAACACTTTATTAATATAGTATACAGCCAAGCACATGTGGTCAGAACACAAATGAGTCACAGGTAATGAAGCCCATTTAGCAAAATGCTAGCAGGCATCTTTAGCTCCGGTCATGCTCCGCCTCTTTGCCCTTATTTGGTTATCCCCCGTCAGTGCGATGATGCGCGAACAAAATGGCGACAGTTGACCTCGCCTACTTGTAGCCTCATTTGCGCTCTTCAGAAACCTATGGGTGACATCACGTATACTATGTCCATATCTTTCATAGTCTATGGTGTGGACTTTATGTTCCAGTTTAAGAAAGAACTTAAGAATAGCTGGTGCAACCCTACCCTGCTGCTTTAAATGCTCATTTAGATTCTGATTGGCTGTCAATGTAGTAAACAAATCCCACTGAAAGTGATTCCATGGTTTCTGTCATTATGCTGTATGCTTCGAATGGCTATTAAAACTTTATAGTTATCATTCCTGGTATGAACCAGCTTTAAGTGGCAGCTCTGAACGAACATTTTATGTTTCATCACTTCTTGATAGCCTGACATTTTCTGTTTTAAAATTGAGCTGTCTGTGCCTCTTTTCTTTCACGTTTTTATAGCTAAAATGGATCTGTTCCCTGGGCACCTCGGTGAATTCATTTTGCAGCAGATTCATTCTTCTGAAATGATGTATTTTTAAAGACACCATCTTTAAAATGTTGATCTTGACAGACAGATTTTAAATAACCACCCGATGACCGCACTATAATGTCACCAGGCCATCTGAATGAAAATTTGCTTAGTAGGAGCTTTCGGCTCATATATGTTAGATGGTTATTGATTGGAGATTGGCAATATAGAGCAATTACTTGCCACTGGACAAGCTGAAACTTGATCTATAGCCCTGGTTTAACTGTGCCCGATCAATGCTTGTGCACAGCAGACATATGCATCATAATATTCTGACATTCAAAAGTCACAGGGCAAGAATGAAGTGCCAGTCTCAGAGACTGATGATAAAGCAAATATTCACAAGCAAATATGTTGTGACAGCAGTTTGACAAACACTTTTCAAAAATTGATCCTGCTTGTCTGTCTATTCCTCTGGGGGATATATATATATGCAGAGGAGGCAAAAAAAGGAGACATGACAATATAATATTTATGCAGTCACAATGCAGTTTAATAGAGGATGAGTATATAAGCATGCCATCTATTGAATGCATGACTATGAATCTCGGCCTCTTTTTAAAAAGTGGTGCAAGGTAATTGTACTCACTCAGTAGCATTTTTTTCTGCGATGGAAAATGTGCTGGAGATATTCTTCAGAGGTTTTGGTCTATTTTGACATCAGGATTTCTCCTCTGCACATTCATGATTTGAATTTCCTGTTCTACGATATCCCAAAGGTGCAATATTTGATTAAGATATAGTGACTGTGAAACCATTTTAGTATAGTGAAGTCACTGCAATGTTCAAGAAAACAGTTTGAGATGATTTGAGCTCTGTGATATTGAGTGTTGTCCTGCTAGAAGTAGCTGTTACAAGATGAGAACACAGTCGACATAAAGGGATTGACATGGTCAGCAGCTATACTCAGGTACTCAATACTCAATTGGTACTAAAGGGCCCAATATGTGCCAAAAAAACATCCCCCACACCATTACACCAGCACAAGCCTGAACTGATGATACAAGCAAGATAGGTCTATCATGCTTTCTTGTTGTTTTTCACAAACCCTCCCCCAACCACCCAAATGTCTAACATAGGCTCATTCTGAAATTGTAGCCCTATATACATTTCTGGAGATTGTGAAGTATGTAACCAGAAGTACGTATGGCTGCATTCTGTTTTTAAAATGAATGCTATGGTGTGGTTTGATGCTGTTCCAGCTGACCGCTTACCTCCGTGTGGATGGCTTTCCTGCTGTTACCAGTTTGTCCAGTTAGCTTGCCATGTATGTTGATGGACTTGAGACGCAGAGAGGAGTTGACCACGATGATGGGGTTCAAGTCTGGAAAAGAACCGTTCCAGAAAGCAGGCAAGACAAAAACAAAAGCCAAAAATAAAAAAACAAGTAAATAACAGGGTGAGAATGTGATAAAATCTGAAAACGTGGTAAAAATCAGGCGAGGTTGGTTGGGTTTAGGGAAGTGGGTGGGTCAATCGGTGCTTTTGAAAACACTATTGGTTGGGTTTAGGGAAGGAGAAGGGGGGTCAGCCGATGGGTCGGTCATTCAGTCAGTGGACAGCGGCACGAATGGCACTCGCGAGAGAAATTTGAGATCTAAAAAAGCATACATGGTGGCCTATGGTAGATTCGCCAAACAAAAACTGCAAAAAAAACGTAGCTCCTGGGACATAATTGGCGCTCTCTAGAAATGTATGTAGAAGTACGTTTTCAGAATGAGCCTGGGTTGCAAATGTTGTATCAGAAATCACTTTTCTTAAATAAATTTTTTTGTCTTGTTTATATTCCAAATATTTTTAAATCATTAAGTCAAGAAGTATTTTCAAGACAAAATGATGTAAAATGGATCTTTTCTCGTTTTCAGAAAAAAACTAGTTAAAATTAGGTGCATAATAATAATCTGCTAGTGGAGCAAGCAAAATAATCTTGATCCCTTATCCACAGAGCACTGACACATCAATTACCCCTGATGCACTTTTTGTTTGATTCTCGATGCTTTTAAAAGAATTGTTAGCTATTTCGAGAAACAAAAGACAAAGTCAGAAAAGCATTTTTTAAAAAGTAGCATCACTAACTTCATTGTAATGACTGGTTATTTGATTTACAGTTGTCTTTCTGAGCCTGTCAACATAGAACTGAAACTTTATGAGACTTTCAACAGAACTGCATCTTGCTGGATATATTTCTCCTTTTTCAAACCATTGTCTGTAGAATCTAGAATTTATTGTCTGCAAATCTGTGTAAATCAAGTTTCTAAAATTAATAAAAAGTCTCATTTACTGCCAGTCTTCAAGTCTTCATTCAGCTGCCTAAATAAATAGGCTATAAAATACACAGTTGATCACTTAGGCCTATTAAAATATTATTTAAAAAAAGAACAAGAAAGAACACCGCTTTGAAAGAGAAACTTATTTTATTGAAGTGCTTTAATTTTAGATAGTTATTTAAGATTTTTTAGTTACAAAAAAAATTAGCCTACTAGAGAAATTTATTGCTGGCGCAAGGTCTGAGCAGTATTGGTTCACACCGCTCAGCTCTGCTCACATGATCTGGCTGCTACAGTATATCAGTATATATGTTACATAACTGCCTCCTACTGGCCATGTATTTCTTGAGTTAGACCATGTTGTGCTGTGCCGCAATTTACTGCAGTAATGTGCGACACCACTTTTGATCACTCACGCATTGTTAGTAGCCATATTTGTGGAATCACTTAAATCTCTCTTGCTTGAACTTCAGCAGATCATCTTGACCACATCTGTGTGCCCAATGCATTGAGTTTCTGAAATGATGTAAATAATGTAGAAAAGAGCAAGCTTTTATTTCATGGATGCAACAAAAGCAGTGCAAGCTGGAATCACAATATCATAATCATATTTGAACATTTGAATCAATATGGTTTGGTTAGACAATCCAAATAACTCCCAAAAGCTTTGTGTTTAGATACTGACACTGCCAAGTCAGTGATATGAAACGACATCTCTGTCAGACATTGATCATACGCAACAGCTATCGGAAGCATCCTGTGCTTCCTCCCCCTCCTTTCTTATCTACACTTAATTGCCAACCGTCTACCCAAGTCATTATTCAACCCACTATTAAAAGAGCAGAGCAGACACAGGTCAGATATGGTATCCTACGCACTCTGCCAACCGCCATTCCATGTCATCACTTCCTGTGTACACCCTGCTCTCATTAGAGCTCAAGTCTGCCATCGTCCTCCTGCTGCTGATTCTCCACTTGCCCATCAGCCGCACACAGCAAAATCAATACCCTTCCTGGAAAAGCTTTAAGGGTCCATTCTATATCTAACCCTTATTAGTGCAGCTGCTGCTCATGACATTTACTATATAAGACCTGTGTCCATGTCAACGACCCTAAACCTTCCTCCAACCCTCTAAAAACAAACCACTGCTCACAGTATCACTCCAAAACTGTCACTGTTGCTATGGCAATGCCTGTTCCAAGATAATTGTTGTGTTGTGGAAACCAAATGCACCCAAACAGTCCATATATAAATGGTACAATCACCTTTAACAGCAGTAAATTATTGAGAGGTGCTTCACACCATGACCTGTTGAAAAATATATTTATTGATGTGCTTTTTTTAAACACTAAAATTAAAAATTAGAGATGTTCCGGTCAACTGCCCAGAAATTGGAAGCAGGTGATTTTGATCTCAATGTGTAATTACCAACCAGATATTTCATCCCTAAATATTAAATTGGCCCAGCAGGCACAGGATGTCAACATTATGTCACACTGACGTTGTACCCCAATGTCATGGGGACATTAAATTTTGTTTGCAAATGGTAATGGGTTGATGTCAGACCTCACGTCAGGCTCACGTCAACGTCCAATGTTAAACCTAAAATTAATCAAATATCAACATCTAATACAGCTTGACGTTATGTGGACGTTACCACTATGACATCTATCAGATGTTGGATTTTGGTTGCCATACCTGACCAATAAATATCAGTATTTGACGTCAATATGATGTTGGTTTAAGATGTTGGCTCAACGCGGGATTATAGTCACTTTCCAACACAACCTAAAAACAACCAAATGTCAATGCGGTGGGTGGGAGATTTATAAAAGTATCTAAAAAAGATCCCACTGCCAATGCTTTTTTAATTATCTTCATATAATGGAAATTTACTAATGGTGCAGCTGCTTTGTTTACAGCACCGAATAAGCAGCAATATACACTCACCACTCACTTTATTAGGTACACCGTCTAATTGCTTGTTAACGCCAATCACATGGCAGCAACTTAATGCATTTAGGCATGTAGACATGGTCAAGACGATCTGCTGGAGTTCTGAGGTATGCAACCGAGGTATGCAGAAGAGAATCTCTGAACACACATAATGTCGAACCTTGAGGCGGATGGGCTACAGCAGCAGAAAACCACACCAGGTGTCAGCTAAGAACAGGAAACTGAGACTACAATTTGCACAGGCTCACCAAAATTGAACAATAGAAGATTGGAAAAATATGGATCTGATGAGTGTCAATTTCTGCTACAACATTTAGAATTCTGAGAAATTTGGCATCAATAACATGAAAGCATGGATCCATCCTGCCTTGCATCAATGGTTCAGGCTGGTGGTGGTGGTGTAATGCTATGGGGGATATTTTCTTAGCACACTCTGAGTCCATTAGTACCAATTGAGCATCATGTCAACGCCACAGCCTACCTAAGTATTGTTGCTGACCATGTCCATCCCTTTATGACCACAGTGTAGTGTACCCATCTTCTGATGGCTACATCCAGCAGGATAATGCCCCATGTCATAAAGCGCGAATCATATAAGACTGGTTTCTTGAACATGACAATGAGTTCACTGTACTCAAATGGCCTCCACAGTCTCCAGATCTCAATTCAATAGACAATTTTTGGGATGTGGCGGAACGGGAGATTCGCTTCATGGATGTGCAGCCGACAAATCAGAATCAGAATCAGTTTTATTGCCAAATGTACTTCACACACACAAGGAATTTGTTTTGGCTACAGAAGCTTCCAGTGTACATAAAGTGACAAGAAACAACACAAAATAAATATGAAAATAAAAGACGATAAACATTAAACAGAGATGCAGTTAGTCAAAAGATCTGGATGTTAAATTGTGTGTACAGATTTGTTAGAAATATAGAGGTTATAAGGTGCTGTGTACAAATGCGAATGGAGAAGGTATTGCATTGTATATTGATCTGCAGTTGCAGTATATTGATATGCAGTTGCTAGCATCTGCAGCAACTGCATGATGCTATCATGTCAATATGGACCAAAATCTGTGAGGAATATTTCCAGTACCTTGTTGCATCTATGCCACGTTCTGAGGGCAAAAGGGGGTCCAACCCAGTAAGGTGTACCTAATAAAGTGGCCAGTGAGTGTATATCAATGTTGTTTCACAAGTGGCACTTACAGGCACTGAATTCACATTTTTTCAGTCTTTCTACTGTTCTTGTTTTGAACAGGTATGTTTTATGTAGCATCATTTCATAATGGTAAAGTCAGATCAGTATGTTATCACTTTATTGCTGTTGTAATTTTAAATCACTACAGAGTTATGAAGAAAATAATCCCCCTTGCACTCACATTAATTTTTCAAAATGTTTTTAGCAACACAATTGGAATGGGTGCATCACTATTAAATATAGTTACGAGTTTAACAAAAACTACATTCATATTAAACTATTGGCCTGGAAAATAACTCTTTTATGTTTGAAATGAGTAGCCTGAATCGTGGTTTTGTAGAGAACTGTTTGATAAATCTTTTGAAGTCTGTGTGTTGGATTTTCCCCCTCCATCTTCAAGTTCCCAGTGCAATTCATTTTTAAAAATGTAAAATTCACATGAAAAGATCTCAAAAGAGACATCAGGCTAAATGCAGATGTTGATACGTTCTTAAATTGAAAGGAAAAGGCGATAACAGAGGAAGAACCAAAAACTGAGTTGATCAAAATGGAGCACTTTTTTAGTATATTATCACAATCACACTGAAGTTTCATATGCCGGAAAATTGAGGCTATTTTTAGAAGCCTTGTTGGGAGTGTGATAATCCGTAAAGCAGAAAATGGTTCCTTCATGGTTTTGACCTTTCCAGTCTTTGATTGCTGGGACACTTTTGACTTTATGTTTTTATATCTGCTGTATTCTGATAGCACAGTCATATATTTGAATTCTGGACATGGCTGTGAGTGGATATGAATGATTTCCGCCAATCAGAAAGGCAGGAACACTGATATTTTGGGTCAGATAAACCTTGAATTAGGACCCGACCTGTCTG
Organism: Danio aesculapii; assembly: GCF_903798145.1. Classification (NCBI taxonomy): domain Eukaryota; kingdom Metazoa; phylum Chordata; class Actinopteri; order Cypriniformes; family Danionidae; genus Danio; species Danio aesculapii. The sequence goes on along the minus strand of NC_079452.1, from coordinate 43,436,137 downwards.
GATGTGTGAGAATCTGCCTGAACACTTTGCCTGATAGGGATCTCAAAGGGCAGAAGATTGCAGATTGGATCATCAGTCTCTGTGGTATGTTTTTTAATAGATGTTCTGCTTTTTTTATTAACTTGCGATAATGTTCAAATCTAATGTGCTGAATGATTTGGATGCCCTATGGGGTCTTGAAACTGGTTGCATCCCTGAAACCACTATTAAAAATAAATTTAAGTTTATTTTTAAATTAAACTAATTTTAACTAAAGAGATTGCAACTTGGCAATGGTTTTTATTATAAGTCATTTGACATTTGTCAGAAAGCTGGATAGCTGGCCATTTTCTAACATTTAGGGTAAAAGTGACCATTAGCTGGGATTGCAGTCATAATGGATTGAATACATGTCATGATAATTCTGACTTTGAAACTTAACAAGTTCGATCTGTAGTTCGATAAATTTACAATGGAAGATTTATGGATTCAATGCGTCATGGTGGCTCAGTGGTTAACACTGTTGCCTCACAGCAAGAAGGTCAGTGGTTCGAGTCCTTGGTTGCTCTACCAAGGAGGCTCAAGAGTCTGGTCTAGTCTGTGAAGAAGATTTTTATTTACTAAACCTATATGAAGACACATTTAATTGGGTGAGTGGAGGGCCCTACGTATCTGCCATTATATATCTTTGAAAACAGGTGATAGGTTAAGGCAAAGGGGTCATAAAAGAGCATAAGAGAGAACTTGGGGATGCATTGAGAACCGTCTGTGTCAGAAAGGCATGAAATGTATACAACACATGTTGAAACTGTCATGTATATTTGAAAAGACACATACTGTATGTATATGAGAGAGAAGAGTCCAGTTTAGATGTTTGAAACATAGATACTAGTCATGATTACCAAATGTGAACTGTATGTGGAAAAACAGTGATGATTATATTAGAGCTGTACATTATAAGGGCCAACAAGAAGAGGGGTCTTTAAATAGGGGTCGTAAAGGAGTAGGAGCTGGGAGAGGCCTGTTGAACCAGTAAACAGCTGTGAAAACACAAAGGTGGGAAGCAAGGATAAAGGGGATAGCAAATTTGAGAGACACTGGATTGTCCTGGAGTGAGACAAGAGATGGGTCTGCTTATGGACGTCTCTGCTTTTTTGGGAAATATTCCAATAAAGTAAATTCTTCTGATATTCATAACCCCAGTCTGAGCTTGATTTAGTAAGAGAAAAGCCAGAAACCACAACATCTGTCGCTAAAGCACTTTAGAAGTCAGAGAAGTGAGATTTACCTGCACAGCACTTCACTAGCTGGCCTCCGCTACACTCACCCCCTTAAACCTCACTCCCATCCAGGTTACGGCACCAATGTAACCCCACCAGTCCTACACCCTCCAACCCACTTTGAGATGGGATCGAACCAACGACTTTTCACATGGGTGTTGGTTGCTCTACCAAGGAGGCTAAATACCATGGTCTCTAGCATCTGTAGCTAGAGCACCATTAAAGGTCAGAGAAGTGAGGTTTACCTGCACAGCACTTCACTAGTTGGCTCCACTACACTCACCCCCCTAAACCTCACTCCTATCTGGGTCACGGCACCAACGTAACCCTGCCGGTCCTATACCAACCAACTTGCTTCAAACTGGGATTGAACCAGTGACTTTCCGCACGGGAGTCAGTTGCTCTACCAAGGAGGCTAAAGACCATGGCCTTTAGCGTCTGTCGCCAGAGCCTCTTTAGAAGTCAGAGGAGTTAGGTTTACCTGCACAGCACTTCACTAGCTGGCCTCCGCTGCACTGGCATGGGTTTCCCCTGGGTGCTCTTTTTCCCCCACAGACCAAGGACATGCAGTACAGGTGAATTGAATAAGCTAAATTGTCCATAGTGTGTGAATGAGTGTGTATGGGTGTTTCCCAATAATGGGTTGCGGCTGGAAGGACATCTGCTCCATAAAACATATGCTGCAATAGTAAGCGGTTCATTCCGCTGTGGTGACCTCTGAAGTAGAGACTAAATCGAAGGAAAATGAATGAACAATTGAATGATTTATGTATTCATGGTATCTAAACACGTGTTGTCTATTGGACAATCTTAAAGAATAATTATTAGCATGTTAATGATAATTAATATCAAATATTGAATATGATGATTTGCACGACAACAATGAATTAAGCTGCTTTGTGTAGTGTGTTTGCTTTGTGTTGTTTTACATGAGGTTATTTCAGTTTTATTTTGTGACAACATACATGCTGTCACATTTTCCCCATAAGATTCATAATCTCATTGTTTGCTCTCTGGACAGAAATGTCATGCTCAGTGAAAGTGAAAACGTAACCAGTTAGAAAATAAAAGAGATGTAAACGGCTTGTTGTTCATTGCTGTCAGTTTTGTGGATATCTCATCTTGTACACCGTTTGTGAGCAATTCCCATTGAGCAGAATTCATAAAACAACAGTTTTATGCTGACGTTTTTTTCAAGGTTTCCCTGCAGATGATCGATCTGTTCAAACACATTGCTGTTTTTATGCTGAAATTGCATTTTATTCAAGTCGGCTCCAAACAACTCCCCTGTTGTAAAATGAAGAGTCCTTTAAAGAGCATATTTAACTTTAAAGGTGAAGATATTGAGATTTCTGTGACTCGGTTCATTTACATAAAACTATATGTTAGATAGGTTTATTTCCTCAGCAACATAAAATATTATTCTTTTTCACATATTACCTGTCACGTTATTTTTGTTTTAAATGTAGCTCTTTGTGAATGTAAAAGGTCTGAAAATTGTCAAAGATCGAAATAAAATTAGGAATTAGTATTATAAAGGTGCACTTAAAATCAGCCTTTCTGAATTGAATAGCAAATTACGGATTTATTGCAATAAATAACATTGAAAAGTCTCATTTTTAAACCCACAGTGGACAGACATGTTTGTAACCTCTGTCCTACATATTTGCCCTTCTTTGAAAACTGTCCCTCAGAAAGCTGTCCTTTGAAGGCTGTTTAGAGGAAGAGCATTGATTGACTGGGAGCTTTTAGAGTCTGTGAAGTAGAGCATGCAATGGGGCCTCAGATAATGTTGACTTTATATGGCATTCAGGCATATTTTAAAGCCAGTTCTGCAATATTCGGACAGCTCTGGTTGTGGGGCTATCAGCTCAATGCAGGCGGGTTGATGCAAGCATTTTCACTAATATACCAAAATCCATCAAATGCGGACTGATAAAAATGTTAAAATTAAATGAAAAATAAGTGCTCGAATCTGCGTGAATTTTAGGATATTTTATCACAGCACTTATTTCGTTATCTCAGAGTATGCTGACAAGAAGGGTTACAATCCAAATTTCCGCAGCTAAACAAGAAAAAGAGTTTAATGTTTTAATTTGGATATGCATTTATATAATTGTGAAACCACATGTATGATGATTCGCGCTTTATGACATGGAGCATTATCCTGGATAAGCCATCAGAAGATGGGTACACTACACTGTGGTCATAAAGGGATGGACATGGTCAGCAACAATACTTAGGTAGGCTGTGGCGTTGACATGATGCTCAATTGGTACTAATGGGCTCAGAGTGTGCTAAGAAAATATCCCCCATAGCATTACACCACCACCACCAGCCTGAACCATTGATACAAAGCAGGATGGATCCATGCTTTCATGTTGATGCCAAATTTCTCAGAATTCTGAATGTTGTAGCAGAAATTGAGACTCATCAGATCCATATTTTTCCAATCTTCTATTGTCCAATTTTGGTGAGCCTGTGCAAATTGTAGTCTCAGGCTTGAAAATGCAAACTTTAGAAAACTTTAAAGAGCAAGCTTTTAAAAATAATATTGTTACTGTCAGGTCAGGATTCTGCCACTTTGTTAATACTTTGTTAATACTTGTTTTGGTGGAGTCCAGACACTAGTCCTGTCTTTGTCTTGTGCTTAGCTTGAGTTTTTTTGGGGTGGGCACTCATCCTGTCTTGGTCTGTGTGTCTTGTCATTGTTGTGAATATGTGGTCTCGAGTGAGCTGTGCATTCGTGTCTTCGTAGACAGTACGTGCACGCCCCCGAAGAGGCTCGGATTCATGCGTGCTCGCTTGCTCTTGTGTTTGTTTTGTCGGAACTGCTGTTCTATTCTCATCGCCTCAGGCTAGTTGGTTTTGGTTTCGGTTGGTGCTGGGATTGAAACATGTACATCGCATGTGTGAGTGCATGGTAAGTGATTTATTTATCATGTACTGGTGTCTTGTGTTCTGTCTCATCTTGGTGTTGTGTCAAAGCACGTGGTTCTGTGTTTACATTGTGGCCGTGTGTTTTAGTGTTGTGTTTCCTGTGAACACCTGGTTAATGAGTTCTCTCCTTGACTGCATGTTCTAGTCCGGTTTTACTTGAGCGCATGGCTTGTGTTGTTTCTTTTTGTCATGTGCTCTTCCGTCTATCATCTAGTCCCACCCTCCTTGTTAACCCAGTGTTAGTTTATTCAGTTTACCTGTTTGTTTGTTAATTATTTCTGCATATAACTCCCTCTTGTCTGGTGTCCTGTGCCAGTTCGTTGTCTTTCATTTGGTATGTTTGGAGTCATCCTGTCTTGTGTCCAGTCCTGCCTTGCCAGCCTAGGTTTGGTGATGTTTTCCCCTATGGGGTAATTTCCGTTTATTTTATCAAAGATGTATAAACATAATTCCTTGCATTTTGGGAGTTCTCACCTCTTCCCTAAACCAACCTTGATAGTTACAGTCTCAAGTTTGGTGGTTTCACACTCAAAAGAGATAATTTTGACTTATGTTTTGTGTATGTATACAAATCATTTTAAATGCAAAATTACAGGTTTGTTTTTACGTTTTTAAGTACACAAAAAAATTGCAGAATTTTTGGTTGTAATACTGTACATTTTTTACAATTTTAACAATTACAACTTTGCTATAGTTTCACAGCACAATTGTAAGTGCACTTGTAAATGGTCAACCCAGGCTCATTCTAAAAACATACCTCTATATACAGTTATGGAGACCGTCTAATACGTCCCAGGAGCTAAATTTTTTTGCAGTCTTTGTTTTCATGAATCCATGAGAGGCCGCTGTGTATGCTTTTTGATATCTCAAATTTCTCTCACAAGCGCCATTTGTGTCTGCTGTTCTTGCGCAAATCCACCAGAGGCCGCTGTTGACTGACTGGTTGACTGACTGACTGATCGACTGACCCACCCTCCCTCTTCCCTAAACCCAACAAATAGTATTTTAAATAGCACAGATTGACCTCCAGATTGGAGGTAAGTGAAAAAAGAAACAGCATCAAACCGCCCCGTAGTGTTCATAAAAAAAAAAAAAAAAAATGAAATGCAGCAATACTTACTTCTGGCAACATAATTCATGACCTCCAGAAATGTATATAAGGATACGTTTACAGAATGAGCCTATGTTGGTATCATCACCTGGACACAACAGCTGCTATACTAGTTCATATACTCTAAAACGTAATTGTGTAGGCTGCCTATATTTTTATAATTAATAAATGTCTTCAGTTTAACACTTAGTTTTCTCTAAAAAATATTTCATATTATTCGTTAAATATAATAAAAAACAAAATATATTTGACTAATACTTTTGCATTATGCTAAAGCTGCTTAATTTTCTTCAAACAGCAACACTCTGGCAGCTCATATGATTTCATTGTTTGTTTGTTTGTTTTCAGAGTATTGTGGATTTTTTATTTCTTATTTGTGTTACCATAATAAGCTTAATAAACAAGCCTACTTACAGTGCGTGTTCAGAAATTAAAACAGACATGCACTGCAGCACACAGGCACATGACCAGAAATATATTGATTTAATTAAAAACGCAATCAAATTTCGCAATGACAAGAAGTAATATAGATTGCGCCACCAAACACATTAAAACAAAGTAATTAGCCAGATTTAAAAATGCAAGGAGTAGAAAGTACAGATATTTGTGTAAAAATGTAAGGAGTAAAATTTAAAAAGTTGTCAGAAAAATAAGTTGTGGAGTAAAAGTACTAATACCAGAAAAATCTACTTAAGTACAGCAACGAAGGATTTGTATTTCATTACTTCCCATTAGTTTCCCAGTAATACTGTACATTTTACAGCAATTTTTTAGTGTACCATTGGTTACAATTAATTGCTTGTGTTGTAGTGGTTGTAACATTAATTATTATTTAATTTGGGTAAAAGTGTTTGTAAATTGGTACATGTAAATATTATACAGCTTTTTTCAAGGCACTTTGTATTACGTTTTGTACACCACATTTTTCCAAGTATCTGTGTTATTGTAATTGTGAATCATTGATTCAAATGCATGTTCCCTCACCATGAATGACCTTAATTGCTCAATTTTCTCTATTGATCATTTCTAGTTCAAGTGCTCTCCGAAGCCCTGTGATGAAATAAAAAGACTGATTTTATTCCCCTCAGAACAAATCAAGGGATTTGTTTTTTGTATTAACTAAGCGGCTAAATTAAATGCATTGTAAATATTATTATTATACATTTTGAATGAGTTATTATGGATCTTATTGTGTTAAATGAATTGCATTAATCAGCTGCACTTCAAAACAATTCTGAACAACAGTGTCGCTGTATGGATCCATTATGTTTCTTTAGCATAAATGAAATGCAAACACTAGCACTTGATGCAGCATCACATGACTTGTTACTCTGACTAGACAATGTGATTTTTTTGTATGTGATTCTCAGAGATGTTTTCTGCTCCCTTGGTGCTTGTGCTCAGAAGAATGCATGTGAATGCCAATCTGCTTTTGTAAGCATGCCAGGAACGCTAATCGATTCAAATTTACACTGAGATGCAAATTCTCCTGGGAGCCTGAAAATGTGTAAGAGTTTTGAGTAGTGGACTACACACATCTCTCATGTCAGATGTCTTTCTATGGAGATGATTTCAAACGGGCTAAAATATGAATATCAGTAACCATACAAAATATCCTCTAGGCAATTTCCATATGCTTAAAGCATGCTTTAAAGAAAATGTCGGACTAAGGAATAAGGCAAGTATTAAAAATAAACCTGTATATATAATACTTCATAAAATAACAAAAAAAGCCCTTGCTTACTGTCATTTTCCTTATATTTCTATCTTTTTTAAATTATTACTATTAACTATGATCTTATTTTACATCCCTAATCCTATCCAATACCTAAACCCAACTACTACATTACTATCTATCAATAAGCAGCTAATTGGTAGTTTATGGAAGTAAAAGTCTTAATGGTTTGTTGAAGGTTTGTTAATAGCATGAAATGAACGGGATGACGCTGTTCCTATTCATGCTTACCATCTGACCGATTAACTCCTTATGGACGGCTTTCCTGCTGTTACCAGTTTGTCCAGTTAGCACACCATGTATGTCAGCGGACTTGAGAGGCAGAGAGGAGTTGACCATGATGACAGGGTTCGAGTCTGGCAAAGATCAGTTCCAGAAAGCAGGTAAGACAAAAATAGAAGCCAAAAAATGAAATAGGCAAGTAAATACCAAAGTGAGAATGTGGTAAAATCTGAAAATGTGGTAAAAACCAGGCGAGGGCTTTTCTTTTTCTTAATTGCTTTTCAAAACACTGTTGGTTGGGTTTAGGGAATGGGGTGGGTCGGTGTGTGGGGGTGATCTGTTAGTCTGTCAGTCAGTCAGTCAGTCAGTCAGTCAGTCAGTCAGTGAATAGCGGCCTCTGGTGGATTTATGTAAGAGAAGCAGGTGTGGCACTCGTGAGAGGAATTTGAGATCTCAAAAAGCATACACAGCGGTCTCTGATAGATTCGCAAAAACAAAAACTGCAAAAATTCCAAAACAGAGCAAATGTCGTAACTGAAACATAAACCGATAGCATCCTGAGAGAAGACAGAGAAAAGCCAATGAAAGTCCTGACAAGACCCGGAGTCAGCATCAACAAACATTAATGTACTTACAACAAAACAAAGTACTGCTCAGATATAGCTGTCGTAATTAGCCACAGCTGATCACAACAGCTGATCGGCATTAAGCAATAAAACCATGTGACCATAACATCTCTGACACAAACCAACAAACACACATGGAGGTAAGCAAAACACGTGACAACAACACAGACAACACCAGAAAATGCGGACAAACCCACAACCGTGACAACATCAGTTTTACATCAACGGCTTGGGTGAAATATGCTTAGCCCCGTCCCAGTAAAGCCCAAAAATAAACCCTGCCAGTGCCACCTACTCAATATTCAGTTGCTGTTGGAAATTCGCCATCATACTGTGATGAAAGTATGATGGCGAATGAAAGTTTCTGTGATGAAGAGCAGAAACATCCAGTTCATGTGGACTATAAAGAAAGGAGTGCTTATTTAATACTGTGATACAGTTTTTAATTGTATGATTGGCTGTTTAAAAAAATAAAAAATAATAGGAATAACAACTTTCCAAAAATACACATTACTCTGTTCATTACATTCTTCTATACCTATTGTAAAATACATGCAATGTAAGAGCTGAATTGTGGCGCAAACGCAAATGCACACAGACATACACACACACGCACACACACACAGGCACAGCCCTGGAGCTTGTTTGCTTGGTAAAAATGAAATATGAGGCCCCTGTGTGAGTCATGGTAGTTTGGCTGGTGTGAGCTGAAGCTGTGAGGTATTTACAGGGGGGTCCATCGCACCGATACAGAAAGCTCTGACCTTTCCTTTAAGAACAGCCACTAAATCATTGTCTCCATTGCAGAGTTTCTTAGCTGGTGAAGACGGAGTGGATGGCTATATCAAGGGATCTGCCTCACTGCCTTTTCAAATCTTGCCGATTAATTGCAGGGGTGTTGGATGAAAGGCCAGTCACCTCTGTCTAAATAATCCAGGATAATGAAAATTCCCTGACAAAATCAGTAGCAGGGGAAGAAGATCCAGTGCCTCGACTGCATCCACAGGGGTAAAAATACATTCACCACAAAGTCTGTTTGTGTTAGTCAGATCTTTAAAGTACCACTGAAAACAAACACACTTTTAAAAAATATGTCAGCCTTTCTATATTTATTAACTTTTATTTTTATTATATTAATTAAGTTAGGACATCTGTAATCTATTGTGAGAAAAAATCCTTAGAAGAATTTAAAACTACTGCTTATCACTTCTGACACTAACAACCAACTAGCATCTCAGTTTTGAGCTTCTGACCAATCAAATGCTCTCTAGTATCTGAAGCGTCCCGCCCCCTACATGACATGACTGAAATTGGTCACTTATTCACACGTAAGTGAATGTTTCTGATTTCATCGATGTGAGTTCAAAATTTTTTGTTTAAATTGTAAGAATTAATCTTAAATGAACAATACCTGTTTAAGCATAGAATTTTAAAGGGCACCTATGATGACAATCAACTTTTGTAAGCTGTTTGTACAGAACTCTGTGTAGGTATAGTGTGTCCACAGTCATACTGGACTGATATAAACGCAATAAGTTTCTTTTTAAAATTTCCTGACATCAAAAAAGATCCAAATCCCTCCCATTATGAGGTCCACCGCAATGTGATGTAGGAGTGCGATTTTCCCACCCACCAAATTAATCGACAGCCGCGTATTAACATGTTTCTGTAGTAACGCGTATAATCATGTCAACAAGACAGGATGTGCGCAAAGCAACTGGGATTAAAAGATCTGCAGCTCACTGTGATCATCAATCCTGATCAAATGTGATCAAGAATGAGTTTTACATGTTTAAAACGTTTTTAAAACAGTGCATGTGTGTAATGAATTACAGAGATTTACTTCAGCTTTACTTTATCACCACAGCTGCATGTCAGTACAATTATAAAAAAAGACACTTCAATCCCGGTTTGTGGACGTTAAATCAGGTTTATTTTGTACATTAACATAACAGAAATCCATACAGCAGTGGAGATTAATGTGTATCCTGTCACATTTGCCATGCAAAAACAGTATGAAAACGCACGTGCTGTGTGTGTGTGTGTGTGTGTGTGTGTGTGCGTGGGAACTTGATATTGTGTGTGACTCACCGAAAAGCTTGAATGAACTACACAACAAATACATCAAATAATCATTAGGAAAGTTCTTACTGTAGTATTTCTCACAAACATTATGTGAGATCTGCTTCCTTTATGTCTGTCATTGTCCTGTTTATCTGACACAGCCGAGGTGGAGATTGAGGCACACTCCAACAGGCACATGGGAAAAGTGGGCGAGGAGAACTAGCATTAAAGGCGCAGGCAATAAAAGCAGCTACATAATGTTTAAGCTGAAAATTCTGATATTACAAAAAGTATAATAAATAATCTGATGGGTATTTTGAGCTGAAACTTCACAGACACATTCTGGAGACACAAAAGACTTATCTTAAATCTTGAAAAGGGGTAAAATAAGTGCACTTTAATGCTTAAATAGCTCAAATTTAAGCACTGGATGTATTGTCTGAAGATTCCTAAATCTACATAATTTACATGAACAGTAAAATGACAATAGTATTTTGTTTAATGACATTTTAAGTGCATTCATATTAAAACAACAAGAAATTGTCAGGAAATGGCCTCAGAAAATCAGCTTACATCTTGTTAAATCATCAATAAATGTTGAACATATTTTATTTCATAATAGAAATGAACTCATTTAATTTTGTTACATTTCTCAGAAAACAAAACTTTTTATTTTCAGTCTGTATTTCAAAAACAAGTATACATGTTTTTAAGATACAGAGGAAGTTTTGTTTTCAAAACTTTAAAAATTCAATTTGTGTTTTCACCTTTAATGTCTAACGATCTTGAAGACAGCAGATGACATTAACTGTTGCAGTTATTGCAAAACAAATGAGCTTTAAACATTTCTTGTCATTTTTTTGTCAGATATAGCTCCATTTAAGGATGTTTACTGTAGATATTTCCAATAAAAATGACAAAAAACGTTTAAAAATTTATTTTGCAAAAAAATACATGCAACAATTAATGTCATCTGCTGTCTTCAGGATCTTTACACATAAAAGGTGAAAACACAAATATAACTTTTATTACCTGCTATAACAATCTTTTCTAAAACAACACAATATTACAAATAACTAAAAAGTGTACTAAGCCTCACTACAATTTCTGTAAATAATTTGTCTTCGAGGAGCACCGTAGCACAGTTTCTTAATGCTTTAAATGCAATAAATCATCATAATGTAGAAGAAAATGGGATGTTTTCCCTGTAATCACTGACCCTTGCAAAATATCTGCTTCTTTCTCATTATCAGCATTTGCTTGAAAGCAGGTGAAGCGATCTAGGGAGCTCTTCTCATCAGAACTGTTATCCTCTGCGCACAGGGGCTGCATGGAGGTCTCTGACACACACCTTCCCTAGTCATGCCCTGTTAGTTCTGCTGTGAGGAGAAATACAGGGAGACACATGGCATCGTCCAGAGGCCCCACATCCGTTCTGGCAGCCCCCCCCCCTTCTACTCTTTCTTGGATCTGTCAGGCTGGTTGAGCCGGGCAGCAGCAGTACCTGTCGTCCCTCTCGGCCCTCATTGAGGATTCCGGTGCTCACCTGACAGGGCCTCAGCAGGGGCCTCCTGCCATCTGGCCTCATCTGCATGCTGGTACACCGGCCGCCGACGAGACCCTCTGGAAGAGCTGGGCTTTAATGTTGGCGTCTCCAGTGACCGACTCCAGTTATATCTCCGACAGCGGGGCTAGAAGAGCTAAAGCGCTAAATTGCCGTCTGGAGATCCTCGACAAGTTTTAAAAGGGAAAAAGCACTAAGGCCCTCTGCAGAGACCTGCCGTCTTGCGAAAAATTAATTCCTGACTAATCAAGCTAGCCAATAAAGCATATAAGCAGCTTATAGCCAAGCCCTTTTCATTTTTTGGGGTGGGAGGAAGGGGGGTGTTAATGTAACGGAGATAGTATGTAAATAGTGTAGCATGTGACTTCATTTTTTAGCAGTTTTAAAAAGTTTAAGATTAAGATTGTCAAATATTTTGTTTAATTTATGATTATGAAAAATTATGATCTGTATATGTGGCTGGGAGTGCTTAAACTAAAGCTGGCTCATGGTAACCTTTGATCTTGCCCACCATCCCATATGAGAAAAGAGGGAGAATGATGGGGAAGGTTTGACCAATAGAGAATCTAAATTCTAATTAAACATTACCTTTTGTTTGTTTGTTTGTTTGTATGTTTTATTGTTGAGCTACAAAAAAAAAAAAACCCAAACTGAAATTAAATGTTGTGAATGAATCAGATTTTTTTTTTTAAATCTCACTTGTTACTTGACGGATAGAGGATAACGCACAAGACATTGAAATTTATTGTGTTATGAATATGATAGTTTATGTATTTATTGTAAGAAGTTCAGGGCAGCACAGTGGTTCAGTAGTTAGCACTGTCAACTCATAGCAAGAAAGTCACTGGTTCGAGTCCCGACTGGGCCAGTTGGCATTTCTGTATGAAGTTTGCATGTTCTCCCTTTGTTTGCATGGGTTTCCTCTGGGTGCTCCAATTTCCCTCACAGTGCAAAGACATGCTAAAAGTGAATTGAGTAAAGTGTGTGAGTGAATGCAGATTCCAACATTAGTAGCATTTTCACTAACTAACTAACTAACTAAATGGAAAATTCTGTTGTCATTCACTCCCCCATGTTCTAAACCTGCTGAGTTTTTTTAGTCTTTTGAACACAAAAGAAGATATTTTGAAGAAAGCTGGAAGTCTGGAAAAATTTCATTTACGCTCAAATAATTATGCTCCAAAACACTAGAATTTACAGATAAAGTCAGAATTATTAGCCCACCTTTGAATTTTTTCTTTTTTAAATATTTCTCAAATGATGTTTAACAGATGTTTAATTTTCACAGTATGTCTAATAATATATTTTCTTCTGGAGAAAGGTTTATTTGTTTTATTTTGGCTAGAATAAAAGCAGTTTTTTTATTTTTTTTAAAACATTTTAAGGACAAATTTAGTAGCCTCTTTAAGCTATATTTTTTTCTGACTGTCTACAGAACAAACCATCATTATACAATAACTAACTTAATTACCATAACCTGCCTAGTTAACCTAATTAACCTAGTTAAGCCTTTAAATGTCACTTTACGGTGTATAGAAGTGTCTTGAAAAATATCTAGTAAAATATCATGGCAAAGATAAAATTAATCAGTTATTAGAATTGAATTATTAAAACTATTATGTTTAGAAATGTGCTCAAGAATTCCCTTTTCCGTTAAACAGAAATTGGGAAAAAAAACAAACAGGGCTAATAGTTCAGGGGGCAGACGGGGTGGTGTTGGGGGAGTAATAATTCTGACTTCAACTGTAAATAAGTTTGACATTAAAAAAAGTGATATTCTTCCTCAGTTTTTATTCCTGTTTAAATATCTAAAGATTCATTAGTCAAGACACATTTACGTGAAAAACTAAAATGACAAATAATAAGAACTCTTGCAGTACACAAATATATTTACAAATGAAGAAGAATTAAAGAATTAAAATATTACAAAAAATTTTATTTTGTAACATAAAAACCACTGCCTTCGTGCCTTCTTCATCTCTTCATCTGCTTTTTTCAGTTTATTGATGACAATTTGTATAATGTTATTATTATTAGCAGTATTATTTGTTCTATGCATATTTATATTTGTTTTAACAAAAACAAGTTTAGATTTGTCCACCTGTGGGGTTTTAAAGACGTTTGCATCAACATATAGGGCATAAGAATAGGACGTGTGTTTGGATTAATGCATATAACTCCATTATTATTTAATTTCAATATTATTGTTCATTTATTCATTTGCTGGAAATTAGAACTGAATTTAAAAATAGTTTTGAAACGAATCTTTGCACTTAACAGATGAAATTAAATATGTACGCTGATGGATGTATTCAGTGGAGTGCATACAACAGTGTTTCCTCATCCACAAAGGTAAACACGTCCTTAATGCTTTTGTGCCATGCGCTTTAGACTTTGCCTATATGATTAAAAAGGAGCCCAAAAGCTTTCCTACCTTGTTGATAATATGTGCTTTTGTTTTAAACTTGAATTTACTTAAATTCGTTTTGTTTCTCAGAAAAAGCAGTAATTCATATATTCGGTTTGCATCTTCAGTGTATATTGATTTAAGAGTGTTTATATTTCCAGATACTTGTATTGAAAACAAGTGGTATGTGTACAATAGGTAATTTTTTTTTACCACTTTTTAAACTCAAATGTCAAGGATATCTAATAAAAGCTCCAATAAACCTTTTAGTGCTTTGGCTTGTAGTGTAGATGGAAATAACTATTTCTCATTTTTATTAAGAGCTAGTATGTGACTGCCCTCTTTTTTTTAGTGGTTTCAAAAAGTTTCTGGTAGCTTGAAAAATGCATGATCTCTATATGTAGCGAGGAGCTCTTGTACCTAGGCTGTATTTTAGGACATTTAGATGTTTTGTCAGAGTTTCATGACAGCCATCACTGTCTGGCAGAGAGCCTAGTAATGAGCTGCTGAAAATACAAAATTCCACGACAAAACAAGTTGGTGCAACACTTTTTTTGAGCTAAGTTTAAGGAAGTAAAGTTTTCTTTTCTGAATGTTATGGTGCGTTTTTGTGATTTAAGGAACATATTTTGTCTCAAAGGATCAGAAAAGATATATTCGTCAATAAAATTTAATGCAATTGAAAGCATATTTTATTTAGTGACCTGGAGAATCTGTTTTATGTTGTAAGATAATTGGACTTAATAAAAGCAAGCAGAAGTTTCTCTCAAAGGAGTTCATGAACTAGATGTATTATTTATTTTATAATGGTCTCTGAGGTCTACTTATCATTTTAGTCAGATTTTTACATCATGAAACATAATGGTTTAGAACAAGAGTGTCCAACATTCTGCAGATTTGAACTCCCACACTCTTTCTAGTGAGTCTAAATATGCACATCAGAAATTCTATGAAGTTTCACAAGGCATTACATTCAATTTACTTCATGACTATTAAAAAGCTGTTCCATATAGTATGAATAATCAGCAGTGTTCAAGAGACCATTTATCAGCGCTCCAATTGTTGTGTTTTTGCTTTATGTTATTAATTTTTTTACAAATTTAGTACAGACTCATAGAATTTTTGAGAAGACTACCACCATCGCAACCCATCATGAAAAGCCTTTATAACTACTGCATTCCAGGTGTCTCACACCTGAACTGAATAATTCACAACCATCTCTTCCTATAGGATAAGAAAACTCAGTCTAATGAATAATAATTAGACACAGGCGCATCATTATGGTACTCGCAGTGCTATGCTCCATCACCACCCTATAGATTATAAACCTGGAAGATGAAAATAAGGGCAGGAAGTGCAAAATCAGTCAATTGTTCCCTACAATTAAAGTTAACCGCGCTCTAGCCACATTTACGAACTACAACTCCCAGTATGCACCTCGCACATACCGGTTCCTGCTTCACATTGATTACACACATACAGACGGAGGATCACGATAAACTGATTACATGGCCTTTAAAAACAGCACAGGCACACACATCAAAGCTGAGTCTTTTTTACTGTTAGTGAACATTACGGTGCGTTCTGCTTGCCTTGCTTTGTTACTTTTGTTCACGTAGATTGCTGCCTGAACCGACCTCTTTGCCTGTGACCCAGCCACTCTTTTGCTTCATCCGTATGTACCCAATGCCACCTGTTTTTAACCTTTGCCTGTCTGACTATTCTCTGTTGAATAAAAAATGCATTTGAATCCTCAATTCCATTGTCCAGCATCCCTCTGTGACACCAACATATGCTAAAGTTATCTTGACTAATGTTGAACTCACAAATCTGTTAAAATCTCAGAAAATTTAGTCCAGGGTTTCATGAAAAAGACGATTTATTCCACTGTGGCATCCTCTAATAAATCAGGCTCAAAGCTGGAGGAAAGTGAGTGAGTTAGTGCAACAAAAAGTTTTCCTGCTCTTGATTTCATATCTTCTGCTTTACCCTCTACTTCTTTTATGCAGTCGTAGACGTCGATTGATGCCATTATCGTGGCTCACTTGTGGAAGGCGAAGAGCGCAGAAGTCTCTGCTGCTTGACTGAGCGTTAACCTGCGAGTTTGACCCAGTTTTCTGGCCTGTGCGCGTAAGGTTGGTGTGAGTTGCGTTCAGTCCTCATTAATCACTTCTGTTCCTCGCAGGGCTTTGTGTCGTCATTACACACTCACCTGCTCCATCTATGAGTGCTCTGGCACATTTGAATATTCCATTACCTATATGCAAATGCTCTGACTCTGCCCTGGGTTATGATTTATATGGGTTTGCGACAGACCTCCACACACATATTTCTACTTGTGAACAAATCCTCCAGGCTGAGCGAGATCACCTGCCACATTAAGGTCTCCAGAAGTTATAGATTATTCATCTTACAGTTTATGTTATAAGCATATTGTGTGGCAGCGCAGTTCAAAAGCAAGGTGTGCTGTAAGTGTGCATCTGAGAAACGCAGAGGCAAATTAATACTCTCATCAATACACTGTTGCCCACAACCAACCTGATTTATTTTCTTGAAGTGTGAATTCTGTTGTGTATTCTTCATATTCGACACTAAGAGATCAGAAAGATTAATTCAGTCCTCTAGGAGCTGTTCTTTTTATATTAGCTAACATTGACTACCATTGTGGCAAGGTTATAAACAAACATTCTTCCAGTTACATTAATAGGACGCTTATTCAAAGCTGTCTTGTCTTAATGCTCAGGCTTCACATGCTGCCAGTAATTTTTCAACTACTTACTTTTGAGGTTGTAATTCCAACTGTGTTGAATTCAAATGTTTTTATTGTCAGAAAAAACAGGAATAATAAATCTGGGGTGCGTTTTCCAAACAACGACGTAACTCGTGGCTGAACTATCATAGTACGATGTATCGTTTGGGAAAAGAACGATGTAGTGATGAGTGTTTTCCAAAACACATAGTTTATCTGTCGTAGATCCATCATTTGAATCACGTTAGTTATAACGTAAAACAACCATAATGATGCTCTAAATGGGGTGGAGTAACAACTTCTTTAGAGAAGAACCCAATAATTTCTTAATGTGCAAATTATATTGTTTTACACACACACACATTTACAAAAAAAATAAAAAAATCCAATATTAGTTTTGGTACTGTTTTTCCATATTAATTGAAATATATGTAAATGGCACATATAAGGCCTGTGTTTCCTTTACAAATATTATTGAGATCTTCTATATTGATATTCTGATATTCTATTCTAAAACATAAAATCACTTACAAAAGTTAACACGTATTCTAATCTCATATATAAATCATATAAATAAAAAAATAATAATGAGGCTATTTATTAAGAAATTAATATTTAAATTTAATATTTATTATTTATTAGGAAATGAAAAATACAACTTTAATTATAATATTAATAATAATATTGACGATGATGATTATTTATTATTATTAATAAGTAGGATATTGTTTATTTATTTATTTATTTATTTATTTTTTAAGTCTACTTTTACAATTTGACACATGCAAACCATTGCAGAAATGTTCTAACCAACAGGCCCATGTCATATAGAATAGGCTACATTTCTTAATAAATAATCTACTATAAATAAAAGCATTAACGTATGCTATGTTTTTTTTACAAGCTTTGGAGCAATGACTATAAAAAATATACTAGCTTTGGACAGTAACTTAAATTCCACTCGGCTGTGTTCAAAATGACATCAATGTTTTCAAGGTGCACTGTGAAGGGAGCACAATTGTAAAATCGCTAAAATTGAACTGTAAAAATACTTTGAAAGCAAATTAAGAGAGATGACTTTAATGCTTTTTTATTTTTTATAATTCCAAATTTAAAATGTTAGAATGTTGTAAAGGAATAGGGCATAGGGGGGATAACTGGGAATAGAACACAGGCAGGAACTTTGTTTCTAACTACAGCTCCAGAGGTGTAGTTGCAAGTGCACAAGCGAATGTTGCGAATGTTCGTTGGAACGACAGATTTGGGAAACGTCAAATCAATGAACTATGTTTGTAATGACAGACTTTGCGACCTTAGTTGGCTAACGATGGTTTTCGAAAACACATCCCTGGACAGAAGGTTCATTCTTGATGAAATCTACTATGTATTCAAGATATTTGGATACTTAGAAGGTTTACATAACCAGGTTTTTTTGTGTGTGTTTAAAATTCAAATCTAGACTTCAAAAAAATCTGAAATTATCATAATTTAACGTGAATATTAAACACGAATCATTTTTTGGAACTACTGGAATGAATGAATGAATGAGTCAATCAATCAATCAATCAATCAATCAATCAATCAATCAATCAATCAATCAATCAATCAATCAATCAATCAATCAATCAATCAATCAATCAATCAATCAATGTCACTAGAAAGTATTGAACCTGGGTTTCTGGTGTGGAGAATGGCGAGTCAAACCACTGAGGGGCACACAGGGGCAGTTGTGCTGGACCCAAAGTACAAAACAGTAGGAATCCAGAAAACAAGGGTTCATTTAAAAAAAGGTAAACCTAGATTCTTCTCAGAATGAGGTAGCAAAACAGGCAACAAAGATTTTTCTCAGATGGTTCTAACAGTTCTAACAGTATTATAAACAAACACAGAAAACTGTACGATGGGGGTAAACAGACAAACAACAAGGGAACAAACAACAGGGTAAAACAAAAGAGTGTTACTACATGTGGTCAAGAGACTGCTAAGCAAGTTCACAGTGCACTGACTCAACCGAATGAGGAACTTACACAAATACACAAGCTGGAACAGGTGATTTAAATTAAGTAGACAAGAACACACGAGGAAAAACTAAGGCAGAGGGGGAACACAGGGACCTCTAGGGCAGTGGAGACAGAGTCTAGGATGGTGACAATCATTCATTAATTTTCTTTTCGGCTTAGTCTCTTTATTAATCTGGGGTCGCCACAGTGGAATGAAACGCTGCAACCCGGCACTGGGAAACACCCATACACACTCATACGGAAAATTTATTAAATGAGTATTTGTTATAGCTGTCTGAAGTGTCTGTATTATAACCGGTAAAACTTGGTTGCTGTTTTTTTGTACTGGGCCTTTAAGGCTAGTCCTCCCCGCCCACCGTTCCGACGTGCCTGTCAGCAACATGCCTCAATCGCCGCCCTCGGCTGCCTCAGGAACCAGATCTCACGTCGCGTTTGTGAGAAATACTACAGTAAGAACTTTACCAATGAGTATTTGATTAATTTTTTGTGAGTTGCAACCATGAGTCACACACAATGTTATTACAAAGTTCACGCGCACACACAGCGAGGACACACGCACACACACATAGCACAGACACACACACACACAGAGAGAGAGAGAGAGACAGAGACAGCGCGCGTTTAGCTTTGCACTCTTTTTGCACGCATATGTGACAGGATACAGGTTAATCCTCACTGCTGTATGGATATCTGTTATGTTAATGTACAAAATAAACCTAGTTTAATGTCCACAAACCGAGATTGAAGCATCTTCCTTTATAATTGTTCTGACATGCTGATGAATTAAAGCTAAGCTAAATCTCTGTAATTCATTACACACATGCTCTGTTTTAAAACATTTTAAACGTAAAACTCACTCTTGATCACATTTGATGATGATTGATGATCCTAGCAAACTGAACAGACCTTTTATTCCCAGTTGCTTTGCGCACGTCTGGTCTTGTTGTTATGATTATGTGCGTTACTACGGAGACATGTTAGCGCGAGCCTGTCAATCAATATTGGTGGGCGGGGGGACCGCACTCCTACGTCAAGTTGCGGTCAGTCTAAAATCCACTCCTATTGGTCCACCGTTTTTATGTTGTTAAATTAGAAAAAAAAGCACTGGGTGTGTTTATATCACCCCAATATGACTGTCTAAACACTATATCTACACACATGTTACCATAGGTGCCCTTTAATACGCAGGTCTGTTCCTCCTAATTCACCAGTTGTAGAATCACTAGTCAATTTTAGAAATATTTGTATCATTAGTAAAAAATCTATCTACATTGACTTGAATCAAGAATCATTCATTCATTTTTTTTTTTTTTTGGCTTAGTCCCTTTATTAATCTGGGGTCACCACAGCGGAATGAACCGCCAACTGGCCACGTTTTATGCAGCGGATGCCCTTCCAGCTGCAACCCATCTCTGGGAAAATCAAGAATCAATAAATAATTTAATCAAATCAGAATCGAACCAAGAACATATTTTTGATGATCTTTACACAACTGGATTCAGACATACTACAATCTACTAGACAACAGTGACCTTGGCTGTTCAAAATCATTTGTATACTTGTGCAGACAGTTTAGAGCTTTAGAAAATGTAAAGTGTGCAAAATTTGTATCGGACGACATACTGAGGATAGTATGGCCCCATTTAGGCCATAGTATTTAATCCAATTAAGCGATTTGAACAAAAGGAAGCTACTGGGAGGCGAACAGAGATTGTCTTTGAACACAGTGAGACAC
The DNA here is from genome assembly GCF_903798145.1 of Danio aesculapii. Classification (NCBI taxonomy): domain Eukaryota; kingdom Metazoa; phylum Chordata; class Actinopteri; order Cypriniformes; family Danionidae; genus Danio; species Danio aesculapii. The sequence goes on along the minus strand of NC_079452.1, from coordinate 43,415,704 downwards.
TGCTCTCATTACACATTCTGCCCTTTTATCTCTTTAACAGAGAAAGCAGAGAAATCAATATGGAATTAGAAGAGAGCAGAGTCCTGAATTATTGAAGATTTTAAGCTCTGGATGCTTTGAATAATATTCTTCATTATAGCAAATTAACATGTACTTGTCTCATTGTTTCACTTCTGTTTTGTAATTTTTTTATTCATTTTAGTGCACAATTTCTCAAACAATTGCAATATTCTATCTCCTCAGTGATACATGGGGACAACAATAGTACACTAATTCGGATACTTTTCAACATGCATATTATTTTCAGTGTTTTGGTCTTTCATCCACACTGATATAACATTTTGTCAAATGAAAATCAAGCTTTTTGAACACAGTGTTGTAGTTTCTTAACATAAAAGCAAAATAGGCTCATTCCGAAAACGTAGCCATATATACATTTCTGGAGAGTCTGAATTATGTAGCGAGAAGTAGGTATGGCTGCATTTTTTTAAATGAACGCTATGGGCTGGTGTGATGCAGTTCCTTTTCACGCTTACCAGCTGACCACTGTTTCGCTTTCTCTTCTGTTTCCTGTTGTGAACTCTGTCCTTCTCTAGGTGTGCGACCATTGGTCGAAAAGGCTGCTAATAATTACTATGACGCCACTCAGCGCACCAATCAGGAGCTGGTCCGCCACATTTAAAAAGCTTGCGCTGTTCAGAAGGAGTGCCTGATTCTACATCAAATTCCTCGACTAGTTTGGTCATTTGTGTTGTTGTGGTTGTTGTTGTTTAGTTTGCCTCTCGATTACGTGTTTTATTGTTTAGATAAGTTTGTGCAACTCAATTTACCCAATTATTAGAAAGCTGAACAATCTTTATGAGAACTGGATTATCAGATAAGCTCTTGTTTTGCTAATTGCTATCAGTGTGTACTTTATGAGAAAGTTTTGGTAAGATTTTTGTGAAGATTACATTTTGGTTCAACATTTTTCTTTGGTTCTATTTAGTGGGTTAGGGTTTAGTTTTGTTATATTTATTCCTTTGTTTTGGCAACACTCCTGTTTTTTCGTTTGATTCGGTTATTTAAATTACATTCTAAATTCCTATATTCATTGTTTAATATTTAATAAATTGTTATTTTTGTTTCACATATCCATTTGTTGTGATTTCTCATTTTCACTCAGCACTAGAAACTCACTTAATGTTACGTCTCATCCAACATAACAACTTAAACACATAACAGCATGTCATAGTAAGCTGAAAACAGATGCAGCAAATGAATGCAGACAGATTTGAATAATGCAGTTTTCCGTTGAGAAGAAACTCAAAAATAGCTATTAAAAATGAGAAGAGAGAGATACTAAGAGTGACAAATGCAAATTGCTGGTCTGATGCATTTGATCAAACTTTGTCTACTGTTCTCTTAGAGATAATGACAAGCTGCTTTGAAACCCTTAAACTGAGAACATAAAAATCCAAATAATTAATGTAAACAAAAGCTGGAAACTGAGCATGAGAGATCTTGCTTGCGGTTGATGGTTTTTTTTTTTTTTCCGTTTTGCTTGGAGATACTTTTTTTTACAAAAAGAGATTTCAGTTAAGCTGCAGCTTTTGTTTGACCTTTTTAGACTATAATTTCATATTTGTCATTTTAAAAAGTTGTCTGTTAACATCTTACTCTAAAGTTTTTAGTCAAATGAAAAAGTCTGCAATTTTGTGTGCCTTGAAACAAGCCAGTTTATGTGCAAATCATTGATAAATCGATTTGTACATACTCTCAAGAGGGCAATTTACATAGGAATTGATTTACAAAGCATTTATACAGAAAATCATTGCAGGTTTTGTTTGGTGACAAAAAACACCTTTTGACTTTGATATTTGCAGTGCTGGAACTGAATTCATCATTGACTTTTTCAAACCACAATCTGTTTTCTGTCTTCTCAGACTGAACCAACAATTATGATGCTATTTTTTCCCCCCAAATGTTTTATATTTTTCAGATGTGATGTTTTCTTCACTTGACTATTAATGCCTTCATCCTGAGTTTTCAATAGTACAAAAGGGCAAGACAACCAAGCATTCATTTCTCAGTCAACCTCCCCGACGGTAAAAGATGTTTGAAGAGAACACAATATATGGTATTAAGTGTAGCATTTGATATGTTTTGAGTTATCGTTTGTGACAGTAAAGGTGCTGCAGAATACAAAACAGATGTCAAAAAGCAAATTTTCTATCGCTAAAGGAAAGACATAGCAGCTTGAGTCAGTTTTCTCTAATGTTTCATGCAAAGGATGATGTTGTGTTTCTTGTTAATGTTTGATCTCCAAGTACATTTATGTTACATCTGATTAAATTTGGATAATTAAAGATGCTAGGCTTGCTGGTTTGAGTCCTGGGTGGGCCAGTTGGCATTTCTGTGTGGAGTTTGCATGTTCTCCCCGTGTTTTTGTGGGTTTCCTCTGGATGCTTTGGTTTCCCCCACAGTCCAAACACATGCGCTATAGGTGAATTGAATAAAGTTAGCGGTTCATTTCTGCTGTGGTGAACCCTGTTGAATAAAGGGACTAAGCCAAAGTAAAATGAATGAATGAGTATGCTAGGCAATGTTTGGTGGTTTTGGTCACATTTTTGACTAAGGGTAAAGATTCATTTATAGTGATAGTTGCAACACAGGCTCATTGTGAATATGCACCCTTGTCTACATTTCTGGAGAGCATGAATTATGTAGCTAGAGGTACGTATATCTGCATTTCGTCTTTTAAATGAATGCTATGGGGCAATATGAAGAAATATAAGAAAAAAAAACACAAAAAATCAAACAAACACATAAATAACAGTGTGAGAATGTGATAAATCTGAAAACATTGTAAAATTCAGGCTTTCTGGATTGCTTTTTTTTGCTTTTGAATTGCCTTTGGGTTTAGGGAAGGTGGTGGGCGCTGGTCAATCAGTGCTTTTGAAAACACTATTGGTTGAGTTTAGGGAAGGGGGTTGGTGGGGATATCGGTTGGTTGGTCAATCAGTCGACAGCAGCCTCTGGTAGATTTGCACGAGAAGAGCTGGCGCAAATGGCACTCAAGAGAAATTTGAGATTACAAACAAGCGTACACAGCAGCCTCTGGTGGATTCACAAAAACAAAAACTGTAAAAAAAAAAACGTAGCTCCTGGGATGTATTTCACACTCTCCAGAAATGTATACAGGGGTACGTATACACAATGAGCCTGGGTTGGATATATGTTACCATGAACTCTAATCATTCAACTATGCCTACAGATTTCCATTCTATGGCACCTTTAAACCTCCTGAACTGCTTGAAATACACATCGAATTCAGACAATCATATTGAACATGTTTAATATTTAGATTAAGATTTTTATTTTAAATTGCTTTATTATTATGATTGTATCAGTTCATCTACAACAGAATGAGTCATGAACATGTTTGATGGACAGAAGTTTGGCAGCAACACACCTGCCTACAGTATATAAAATATCTTGGAAAACATGCAACAACTGCTTCTGTTTCAAAACCTTACTGAGTAAGAGAATAAAGAGAATAGAGAGCTACTAGCTAACAAATGTAAACATTACCATTTAAAATGTCAATGACGTTCTACTACACAAATTAATATGAAGTGTACCATCTTAAAATTATCTTCAATCATGTAGCATGCTTGAAATTTGGAGAAGAAAGTCTGTAATGATTATCAAAAGGAAGTTCATAAAAGTAAAGATTTTTTGAAAGAAAACTCATGTAGTCTGAGCCCAGTTTTAAAGAGATAGTTCACTCAAAAATGAAAATTCAAATCATTTACTCACTACTGACTTGTTCCAAACCTGTTTATTTTCTTCTGTTAAACACAAAAGATATTCTGAAGAAACGTAATCATTAGCTATTTTTCAATCCACCTATTTTTATGCGCATTGTGGATATGCGCATAAAAAATGATTGATGAAAACGCCATAATGCGCATTAGTTTTGAAAATCTGCATAAAAAACATATGCCATAACTAAGTAGGATAAACTTTTTATTCGATACGAAAAAATGTGCATAAACTACGATGCAAAACACTTTTACTAAACCAATTCCAGTATGCACATTAAAAAGGTCATGTGATTTTATTATAAGAGAATATATGATGATAAAATGTGTGTAAATGGACAAACCAGCAGGCTGAGTACATTGTAAAATATCTGAAATGTTGTTTTGGTCATTCTGAAATGCCTTAACCATTTCAGTATTAGTGTTATTATATAACTAATTACCTCCTGTACTGTCAAGAGCATCTGTGCTCCGCGTCTCACGCTTTTAACTGCCACCGCCTGTTCGTTGCATGTTGACATTTGTCTTCTGAGGCGCAAGTCATTTATTAAATAAGGAAAAGATTCACGCAGTTTCTCCTACCGCAGCAAATTCCGTTTTTACTGTTGATATTTGGTGCCAGTTAATCAGGAAGGGACGATTTTATTTTTATTAGATGAAAACGCTGATTTAGTCGCACATCTTTTATGTGATATTCCTGTTTTGCGCATAAATTTAATTTGCATCTTTGGATCGAAACATAGCTTCTGGCATGGTAGGAAAAACTAATACCATGGAAGTGAATAGTTACAGGTTTCAAACATTCTTCAAAATATCTTCGTTTGTGTTTAACAGAAAAATAAACTCAAATTCGTGTGAAATAATTAAATAAAAGGTGAATAAATTATGATAGATTTTTCATTTTTGAGTGAACTATCCCTTTAAGGGTGTTCCTGGTGAAAAGATTGAATAGTTTTCACTTCTCTAAATGTAAATAAAGAATTTTTACTACTTTATATGTAAATTATTACATATATTTTTAATTAATTTTTTTTGCTAAATTTTTTTAAAATCAAGTATATTGTGAAAACAGCTAAAATGTTGTGAAAAATATTCCTGTTTCAGTGCATTTCACATATTTTATTCTCTGTTAATGTCGATTATATAAAATAGTACTTTTTTGGCACTCGAGGGAATCCATTATGGCAACAAATAAAGAAATGCTTTCAGTATGGCGTAGACTCAAAGAGACCAAAAAAAGAAAAGAGAGAGAAATGCTTTTAATGCATTCAGTTTTGTAGGCTGGCACAAAAGAAGCCTCAGTAGTTGACAACAAAGTAGAGAGATTAATGTCAGCGATTTAGTGACCCACCAGAGCGGTGTGTCAGTCTGGTGGAATCCGTCTGACCTTTTGCATTATCGTGGGGATTCAGATAATGGTTCTCAGAGGGGAGTCTGAAGTGTGCATTATGTGTGCCTCTCACTTTGTTAAAGAATATAATCAGTCTTTAGCACTAGGACACTAGATGAAAAACAGATGGACGAGGGAGCGAAGTGTGAAGGGCAGAGGTAAATGTCTTTGACACACATTAACTGACAGAAGATGCTCTCATCCGTGCACTCAGACTCATAACCTGGCCCTGCATGATCCAATATACATTTAGTCAATGTGACAAAAATTTGTTAAGACTTTGAACATAATTGCTTTAATAAGTAGCTCAAGTCACATTTATAATGTGTTACTAGCTAGGTTTCTATCATCCTGTGTTAATGCACGTTTTGAAGTAGATTGCTTGAAATATGAGTGATGGAAATGGCAATTTTTAATGAAAAAAAAAACAGTTCCCTTAATTTGCAACAAAAGTTGTTATGCTCACTTGAGGTGGTTTTGGACCTTAAAAATAATCATAATAACTGTACAAATATAATATTTAGAAAATAATTGTAGTAAACTTTAACGTTACACTATGCGATGACTCCATTATGCATGCCTTGTTTATGGTTGGTTACTAGGTTACCAATACTGCCTTGTTTATGGTTGGTTACTAGGTTACCAATACTACCGTCAGCAGCTCTAACAGTTTTAACCTTTTCTCAATTAGGATTTTCACTTTTTTTGCGATCTTTGAAAGGTTTCTTTAGGGTGAAAACCCAGTTAGTGTTTTGAGTCTTAACCTTTTTAACCTTTAGTTTCATGTCATGTTTGTTTTGCTTGCCAGATTTGTTCAATTGTTTTAATTTTCGGGGTTTTAATAATGCATTTTAATAATGACAGAAATGTTTGACACTACAAAATTACTCCTGTCTTAAATTTTTTAATTAAATCAATTTCATTATGAAAATCATTTTAGACAATACATGTAAACATCAAGTTAAATCTTGGCTGAAAAATCTAGATGAAACACGGTTAAATCATGATTCAGTCATAATTCACTGATCATTGTATCTGTGCTACATTACTGGTCAAAAGTGAATAATACTGAAAATAGGGTAAATCTTTACAATAAGGTTGATGTTAATGTATTTACTAGCATGAATAAATAATGAACAATACATTTATTACAGCATTTATTCATCTTTGTAAGTTACAGTAATGGAAATAAAGTTGTTCATTGTTAGTTTAAGTTAACTCATACATTAATGCTTGATGCTAACAAGCATGAATTTAGATTTTTACAAAAAAATAAAAAATAAAAAAATCATTGCAAACTACTTTGGCTCACATGGAACAGTGGGGAAAATAAGTTCTAAAGAAGTTGTTGACAGGGAATTGAACCAGATTTTGGTAAAATCCCAAACAATACAAACATAAAAATTAAACAAAACAATAAAATCTGAAAAATTGTTATATAATAACTGTCACGACACTAGACAGAGAGGATCCAATAGCAAGTCTTTAATTGCTGAATGTAACAAAGAGAGTCACAGGCCACAACCAAAACATATAAGGACAACGAAAGAGACTAGGGAACAACAGACGGGAACAAGAACAAACAACGGACTCATAACCAGAACAAACCACAGGGGAATTATATAGTCAGCCAAATGAGGTTCAGCTGGAGGGTGATAAGTCAGCTGATGACATCAGCTGATTCCATAGCACGCTGTCAACACAAGAAGGTAAACAAACACACACATCGCACATGACAACACACATGGCATGACACATAACATACAGGAGGAACACACAGATCCATAAACCGTGACAGTACCCCCTCTCCTAGGAGCGCCTCTTGGCGCTCCCAGAAGAGCTTACCTGACGATTGTAATCATCGATGAGAGAATGATCCAATATGTCCCTTGCAGGAACCCAACTCCTCTCCTCTGGACCGTAACCTTCCCAGTCCACCAAGTACTGGAATCCTCGTCCCCTCCGTCTCGAGTCCAGAATGCGCTTAACCGAATAAACCGTCTCCCCTTCTACAAGACGCGGCGGGGGGGGAACCGGAGTAGGCGGATTAATGGCCGTATGAAAAACGGGCTTCAATTTAGAGACATGAAAAACGGGATGAATTCTCCTGTACGCTGGAGGAAGTTTGAGGCGGACTGCCACCGGACTAATGATTTTGATGACAGAAAACGGGCCAATGAATTTAGGTGCAAGTTTATTACATACGGTACGGAGAGGGATATTTCTAGATGAAAGCCACACTTTTTGACCGACAACGTAAACGGGAGGCTTAGACCGGTGGCGATCGGCTTTAGCCTTGGTGCGCAAACCTACTTGAAGGAGGGTCTGTCTGGCCCTGTTCCAAGTACGTTGACACCTCTGGACAAAGGCGTGGGCGGAGGGAACCGCGACTTCAGATTCCAGACTGGGAAAAGCAGGTGGCTGGTACCCTAGACTACACTCAAATGGAGAGAGACCCGTAGCAGACACTGGTAATGAGTTATGTGCGTACTCAACCCATGAGAGCTGCTGGCTCCAGGAGGATGGATTCTGAGAGACTAAACATCGTAACATACGTTCAAGATCTTGGTTGGCTCTCTCCGTTTGACCGTTACTCTGAGGGTGGAAACCAGAAGAAAGACTAACAGTCGCCCCCAGTAAATGACAAAACTCTCTCCAAAATTTAGAGATGAACTGAGGCCCCCTGTCAGAAACCACATCTGTCGGAAGGCCATGAATACGAAAGACATGGTCAATGACAGCAACCGCTGTCTCTCTGGCTGATGGTAATTTGGGCAGAGGAATAAAGTGAGTGGCTTTCGAAAACCGGTCCACTACGGTCAAAATCACCGTATTCCCGTTGGAGGGGGGAAGACCTGTAACGAAATCTAGCGCAATATGGGACCAGGGTCTCGATGGCACTGACAGCGGCTGAAGAAGTCCAGCGGGGGGGCGATTGGAAGTCTTAGAAACAGCGCAAACTGAGCAAGCCAACACAAAATCTCTTATGTCACGAGCCATAATTGGCCACCAGAATCGTTGTTTGATTAGAGACAAGGTACGACTCACCCCGGGATGACAGGCCAACTTGGAAGAGTGACCCCAACGGATGACGTCAGACCGTAATTCCTCTGGCACAAATAAACGACCCGGTGGGCATCCAGGCGGAGGCGTTACCCCTTCTAAGGCCATGCGGACCCTCGACTCGATCTCCCAGGTGACAGCAGAGACAAAAAGTCTGCGTGGCACAATGGCTTCAGGAGATGATGCATGCTCGGAGTGATCAAAAATTCGAGACAGTGCGTCAGGTTTAACATTCTTAGAACCTGGTCGGTACGAGATGGAAAAATCGAAACGTCCGAAAAATAAAGCCCACCGCGCCTGCCTAGAGTTCAATCTTTTGGCGGATTGGATGTACTCCAGATTTTTATGATCGGTCCAAACGATAAAGGGAACCCCCGAACCCTCTAGCCAATGACGCCACTCTTCCAACGCAAGCTTGACAGCCAGCAGTTCTCGATTACCAATATCATAATTTCGTTCTGCATTGTTTAGACGATGTGAAAAATACGCGCAGGGATGCATCTTGCCGTCCGAGGAAGAGCGCTGGGACAGGATAGCACCGACCCCCACCTCTGATGCGTCAACCTCCACCACGAACTGCCGTGATGGATCAGGGGCAATGAGAATGGGTGCTGAAACAAAGCAGCTTTTCATACGGTCAAACGCAACTTGCGCTGCATTGGACCACCTGAACGGAGTCTTGATGGAGGTTAAGGCAGTCAGAGACGCGGCGAGCTGGCTGAAGTTGCGAATGAAACGCCGGTAAAAATTGGCAAAACCCAGAAACCTCTGCAGGGCCTTGCGGGAGTCTGGGGTTGGCCAATCTACCACAGCCTGAACTTTCTCTGGATCCATGCGCATCCCCTCGACCGACACGATATGTCCCAGAAAAGGAACAGACTGTGCATGAAATACGCATTTCTCCGCCTTGACATAAAGCCCATTCTCTAGCAGCCTCTGAAGCACTCGCCTGACGTGTTGAATATGTTCCTGGAGAGAATGGGAAAATATCAGTATGTCATCCAGGTAAACATAAATGAACTGATCTAGCATATCTCTCAACACATCATTCACGAGTGCTTGGAAGACTGCAGGGGCGTTGGACAGACCGAAAGGAAGAACACAATATTCGAAGTGCCCCCTGGGGGTATTAAAAGCAGTCTTCCATTCATCGCCTTCTCGAATGCGGACCAAATGGTAAGCGTTGCGAAGGTCTAATTTTGTGAAAAAGGACGCCCCCTGCAGACGTTCGAAGGCAGAAGACATCAGCGGTAAAGGATAAGTATTCTTCACCGTGATAGCGTTCAGCCCTCGGTAGTCTATACAAGGACGGAGGGAGCCATCTTTCTTTTTCACAAAAAAAAACCTCGCCCCTGCTGGTGATGAAGAAGGACGGATGATCTTAGCTGCTAGAGAATCAGAAATATATTTCTCCATGGCCTCCCTCTCCGGAGCGGAGAGCGAATAAAGTTTGCCTTTAGGCGGAGACGTACCTGGCAATAACTCTATAGCACAGTCATAGGGACGATGTGGAGGCAGAGAAGCAGCTCGAGACTTACTGAACACTCTCTTCAGGTCAAGGTACTCACTGGGCACGTTTGACAGATCCATGTGTTCCTCCTGAAAAACAGAATGAGACACAGCAGAACAGGCAGACAACAGACACGTAGCATGACAGCTCTCACTCCAAGAAATTATAGATTCCTGCCTCCAGTTAATATGTGGATTGTGTATTACCAGCCAAGGATGCCCAAGGACTACTGGAGTGACAGGAGCTTCTGTTAAAAAAAAATGAATAATTTCAGAGTGGTTACCAGAGGTGATCAGCCTTATAGGACCAGTGGAATGAGTAATGGAAGGAAGAGAAAAACCATTGAGAGCATGAACAGATATAGGTTGGGAGAGAGAAATCACAGGAAGTCTGAGTCTTTGAACTAAAGCAGAGTCAATAAAATTTCCCTCCGCACCAGAGTCAATAAGAGCTTGAGTACTAAAATTCCCAGATGACCACTCCAACTTAACATTCAAAAGAGTAGCTGCAAGAGAGGACTTGTTCAAAGATACTCCACCCGTCAGTAATCTCTTGTCTACTGACGGGCTTTGGTTTTTACCCTGCATCGCGATGTGATCAGCACCACCGCTGTGCAACACCGGGCCCTCGCTGCGGCGTCTGCGCTTCACCTCCAGTGACAGCCTAGAGTGGCCCATCTGCATGCCTTCGGGTTCCGAGAGGGGCGTGTCCTTCAGCCCCGGAACTACAGTGACAACCGGAAAGGGTGATCTCCCCAGAGCGTCCGTGCGTCGCGTGTTTCTCTCCGCGAGTTGAAAACGCGAATCCACACGAATGGCCAGATCAATGAGTTCGTCCAGGGTCTTAGGAAGATCCAGAGCAAATATCTTATCCTTTATATGGTCTGCCAGCCCGTGGAGAAAGACGTCCCACTGCGCCTGCGCGTTCCATTCGCTCTCTGCCGCCAGGGTGCGGAACTCAATGGAGTAGTCAGCGACACTCCGATCCCCCTGCTGCAACTCCGTAAGCACGCGAGCTGCCTCCCTGCCTGCAAAGGCTCGATCGAATACCTTTTTAAGCTCTGTCGAAAAGGTATTAAACGAAGAGCAACATGGGAGTCTCTTCTCCCACATAGCAGTTCCCCACTGCGCTGCTCTCCCAGTGAGAAGCGTGATGATAAACGCCACTTTCGCTTCCTCTGTGGAAAACGAGGAAGGCTGCAGGGAAAAGTACAGCGAGCACTTCGTTAAAAATGCGCGACACAACTCGGGCTCCCCGGAGTAGAACGCTGGAGGTGGAAGGCGAGGCTCGGAAAATCCGGATGTTCGCTCCGGAACCGGCATAACCGGTGTACAAATGTTAGTTGCAACAGGTTGCTGAAGACCGACAGCACGAAGATGTTGCAACCGAGTGGTGAGATCAGAGATCTGAGTGACAAGCGCCTGGACAGCGTGACTGATGGTGACCATCTGATCATCGTGTCTGTTTATGCGTGTGGTAGCGTGTGAAACAAATTCAGCCAGGCCGGAGATACTCGCTGGATCCATGTTTGATGAGTCCGTTCTGTCACGACACTAGACAGAGAGGATCCAATAGCAAGTCTTTAATTGCTGAATGTAACAAAGAGAGTCACAGGCCACAACCAAAACATATAAGGACAACGAAAGAGACTAGGGAACAACAGACGGGAACAAGAACAAACAACGGACTCATAACCAGAACAAACCACAGGGGAATTATATAGTCAGCCAAATGAGGTTCAGCTGGAGGGTGATAAGTCAGCTGATGACATCAGCTGATTCCATAGCACGCTGTCAACACAAGAAGGTAAACAAACACACACATCGCACATGACAACACACATGGCATGACACATAACATACAGGAGGAACACACAGATCCATAAACCGTGACAATAACAATGAAATTACACAAGGAGAAAGTACTTAAGTACTTATTTAACGTATTTTTATTTTTTTTTTCACAGACTTCAACAGAGTGTAAAAATCTTGATGATTCTGTGGGTCACGTCTGTTAAATCGGATCTTTATTTTGTATTTTCTGTTGAATTCAAGTCAGGGATTGGCTGAGGCATTCTACAGCTTGATTTTATTTTCTGAAACCATTTAAGAGTTTTCTTGGCTGTGTTTTGGATCATTGTCTTGCTGAAATGTCCACCCTGTTTCATCTTCATCATCCTGCTAATCTAGATGTTGGACTGTAGCAGCTGATAATAATTTACAATGATAAAGAGCAGAGGGTTGCTGAATAACTACTGAGAGATTTCAGCTGCTGTCTGGGCCTTCACTGCCTTTCTACACCTCCCTTTCTTCGTGTGTTCAATACTTTTTCCCTGTGTCATTTCATTTTATTACACGTAACTTAATTTCTAAACTAATAAGGCTTGTTATTTTTGCATATACTGTATGGATATCTTTGGTTGTTACCAACATCAGGTGAACATTTTTTCAACATCACATCAGCATATTATACAGTCTGTGAAATAAATAAATAAATAAATAAATAAATATTTTTGCTAAGCGAAAAGAAAAATACAAAAACTTTTTCCCAAAAAAAATTTTAAACTAGTTGTGCATTCAATTTTGGTTATACAGACATTATCACACGCAGAGTGTTGATGTGCAGTTAAAAGTCTCTGACTGCAGTTTTAGGAAGGGGCTCTCCCACTAATTGTGAAGTATCATTTCCATGGCTGGGTGCCTGTGCCCTTTGGAGGGTCTGATCACACCCACTCACGATGATGAGATGTTGAACACCAGTAGCTGACCTGGAGCCATGCGTAATGTGCCGTGCTGTTGTTGTTCTCTTCGCTCGGAGCTTCGGGCAGTGGCACTGCGTCAGAAAAGCAGCTTTCTCAGAATTTCAACATCAACTTTCAATGACATTGCTTTTGGCTACGTAAAACACCCAGAAGAAAAGTTTTTTCTCCATTTGCTACCTTGCCGTTCTTATTAGAATCTCATTTCCATTTTCTCTTCCTTTTTTTGAGGAGTGGTAAATGTGCACTTTATATGCTTAAAGTGAAGTCTCAATCATCTCTGGAGTACGCATGGATAATTCTAATGTATCAGCCCTGAGTTTACTTACTATAAGCATGGAACTTTTAAAAGATCTTCTTCTATAAATAGGCAAACAAATCTTGTGGTGTTTCTGAGGTAGCTTTAACTGTATCAGTTGTGTAATACTTATTATCAATAATATAATCAGTTAAATAGTCCAACCCAGTGTTAAATTCCTCACACAGCAACAACGATTACGACAGCACATAATTAATGTTATTGCCAAGCCTGTTGATTAATGTGAGATTAATTAGGATATCTTAATTTCAGTGCTGCAGACTTTGTTTATCTGTTTTATTTATCCATACTGCCGTTTCATCTGCATTTAGACTACTGTATATACAGTTGAATTAAAATTATTATCCCTGTGAATTTTTTTTCAAATATTTCCCAAATTATGTTTATTAGCGCAAGGAATTATTTATTAACGTAGCTGTTTTATATTTCGCCTAGAATAAAAACAGTTTTACATTTTTTAATAACCATTTAAGGTCAATATTATTAGCCCTCTTAGGCAATATGTTTTTCATTTGTCTACAGAAGAAACCATCATTATACAATGACTTGCCTAATTACCCTAACTTGCCTACTTTACGTAATTATCCTAGTTAAGCTTTTAAATTGCTCCTTAAGCTGAATACTAGTATCTTGAAAACATATAGTAAAATATTATGTATTAGTCATATACTGTAACAGAGTGATGCTGGACAACAGAGTTGAGGATCCACATACAGTTTATTTAAAGCTTAGTCAGGCAGGCAATGGTCAATGGGAACAAACAAAAGCATGAGGACAATCCAAAAGCAGTCAGGTCACAGGCAAAAGGTTGATGGACTAGACACAAGAAACGTTGCAGGGTATAACAAAACCCAGCAATGTGTATGTGTGTGTTTGAGAGGTGTATAAATAGTCTGTGTAATTAGTCCCGAACAGCTTCAGCTGTGTGTGTGTTTGCAATCATGGGGGATCTGGACCAGGTGTGTGAGTAAAGTGCATGATGGCATTTGTAGTTCATTAAAGTGGCAGATTTGAAGTTCTTCAATCTGCACAGGCTAGATCACTGGTGACTGAGACATATACAGTTCAAGTCAGAATTATTAGCCCCCTGTTTTTTTCGCCAATTTCTGTTTAACGGAGAGAAGAGTTTTTTCAGCACATTTCTTAACATAATAGTTTTAATAACTCATTTCTAATAACGGATTTATTTTATCTGTGCATCCTAAAACTCCACATATGTAATGTCTTTTATTCAGACATTAGCCCTGTTTACATAGTAATACTGGTAAATATCTGGATAAATTCTGGAACGATTTTACCGGTAAATTAAAAAAAAGCGCTGTTCACACACACAAGGACGTTCCGGATTTTTTCCGGAAAAGAGCATTCACACATCCATTTCAAAATAACGGTAAATTCTGACATAATTAACCAGAAATTAGCTTTAAATGGCTGCGCTTGTATTTGTAAACATAGAAGGGGTCTGGTTTTTGTTGATGATTTCACTTTTATTTAAAGCTTTAGCATTCATGCAGCTGCTTTGTCCCAGAGACATCCAAAGGCAGAAGAGCTAACCGCAGCTAAATGTTTACAAATTTAACAACATTACAAATTCTGTGGATGGATAAGTATTGGGAACAACTTCGAAAACATATGGATGAACACTTTCCCATGTCAAGATGTACATAATATGTTTGTGTGCTGGCGTGTGGAGCACATGCAGAGCTTGAAGGTAAACAAACAACGCTTTATCATAAGCATTTTATCAATACTTTTTTACACATTTGGCCTCAAGGAGATAAGTTTTCTGACTAGCAGCTAAATGTGTCTGGAAAAAATATTCAAAAGCTTTTATTTTCATAAACAGTGTGGATGTGAATGTGTCTGAATGTTCTGATTGGCTTGAGTAGATGTCTCACATCAACACATTCTAATCGTGATGGTGCTCTTTCCGGCAATTTTTATTCTGCGTTCACACAGAGCAGCATTTCGGCAAATTACCTGTAATGCTACAACTTCTCTTTCTGGAAAATTGCCGTTACAAATATACCGGTATTTTCAAAAAGGACTTGTTCACACATTATCCCTTTCCAAAAAATTGCTGGTAAATTTTAGGAAAGGTCTGTATGTGTGAAAGAGCTTATAATCTTTGGCTTAAACTTACAGCGAGACAATTCTAATGGCAGACGGCTGCTTCTCATTCAGGACTGTTTATGAAAATGAGAAAGAGATTGTTATGAATGGGCAGGGCGTCCCCTTCTGATAATATGTACAAAGGGAGAATGTTAATTAGATTGTTTCTGCAGAATGTTTTTATAAGTGATTATAAAATATAGAATTAATTTAATTTTACCATTAGAGGCCGGCTATATTTACCATTGCCACACAACTGTGTGTTTAAACCCCTTATAAATCAGATTTTTGCATAATAGGTCCCCTGTAATATAAAAAGCTAGACCATTTACAGCAACAGACCTAGAGAACACTTGGGATTAATAGATGTCTTACTTGATTCATTTTTTATTGGAAAAATATCGACTCAGGTCATGTTTTGTAAGGTAGGTACATATAACATAATACGAGTTCTGCCTTTACATGTGCAGCTAATGTTAACTCATTGACCCCTATTAAAGACACCGATAGTTAATGCAAGATGCATTAGAGCCCTTTGCCTGCAAATAATATTTTATTGAGACATGTCAAATTACATTTACACTAATTACAGTAACTGTTCATTAATATGTGCAGCAAAACAGAAAGGCTACAACTTGACAGACTGCCAAGGTTTCTTTCGGCAAACATTCATCCAATCTATCTATCATCTCATAATGTGACGCCAGCCAATAGTGCACAGTATTGAGTATAGAATCATGTAGTGATTTGCATTCAGCCATTTAACTACACACCAGCATTCATCCTCCTTTAAATTGCTTTTCCTCATTATCATAGGAAGGAGAGAGATAATGTAAACACCTTGGCTCCTTTAATTAAATGCCAGTTTAATTAAGATGCTGATTCGCAGATAATACTTTTTGAGTCCAAATCAGAGTACAGGGCAAAGCAAATGAACCATCAGGAGGTCTAGACCTGCACACACTTCAGGTTGAGAAACATGGGCAGCATAACAATGATGAGAGCTCGTTACTCCTATACAACACTGAGCAAAAGTAAGAATTGCTTGGCTGTGCTATGTAATGTAAAAAGTCAAGTATTATTTTGTTCTCTCTGGAATACTTCATCCTGATAATGTTGTATAAACAAAAGCAAAAAAATATTTATTGAAGTTATGTTCTTGCCTTTTGCATACATTATTGCTTGTTTGTATATGGATCTACATATACCTACCTATATCAGTGTTTTCCAACCCTGTTCCTGAAGGCACACCAACAGTACACATTTTCAACCTCTCCCTAATCAAACACACCTGAATCAACTCATCAGAAGATTAGAAGAGACTCCAAAACCTGAAGTTAATGGGTCAGATAAGGGAGACATTCAAAATATGTACTGTTGGTGTGCCTCCAGGAACAGGGTTGGGAAACACTGGCCTATATATTGGATTTTTAAAAAGATTTTTAAAAGATTAAAAAGATCTGTTAAATGGCTGGAAGGTATGCTTTTGTTTGTTGTTGTGTTTGTTTATGCTTTTGAATTGCATTTTGAGACCTTAATTTTTGCTCCTAATGTCAAAAACAAATACAACAATAATAATTTAAAAACTCAGTTTAACAAAATGATGATTATTGACCTTTTTTGTTGATTGAAGCAACAATTTTCTGGCTTAGGGATGTAGTTAGGAGCCATATGATACAAAATACAGAAAACCAGATATTGAACTTCAAGGTTTTCAGTTTGTTATTTTTATTCATTATCAAAATCAAGACATTGTTGCGAAATAGATATTTTAAAATATTATAAACCAATAATATTCTCTTTTAATATTCTCTCAATACTCCTGTCTTCAGTGTCACAGATTGATTGATTGTGATACAGTGCCTTTTTTAGATTCCTTAATGACAGAAACATTAATTTGTGATTGAGATAATTTGTCATTTTATGGTCTGTGTAATGTGTCTTTGCTGAATAAAATAATTTAATTATAAAAATAAGTGATACAAAGTTTATTATATCTACAAAGACTGACAAAAGTATTGTTGCCTATCCAAGTTAGGAACAGCAAATAATAACTTGACTTCTAGTTGATCATTTGGTAACAGAAGTGACTTATATAAAAGGCAAAGACCTCTAGATTACGCTTATTTTACCAAAATAAAATATGATCCTTGAGTTTTAACTATTTAATTAGTACAGTAAGGTCTGACTTTGCTTAGACAAGTCTTGTCACTTAACAGAAATAATGTACAGTATAGAATATAAAGTCATGGTGCAGTGTAAATAATGCTCAATAATGTTCATGCCTGGTGACTGGGCTGGCCAATCCTGGAGCACCTTGACCTTCTTTGCTTTCAGGAACTTCGATGTGGAGGCTGAAGTATGAGAAGGAGCTTTACCCTTTTGAAGAATTTGCCCTCTCCTGTGGTCTGTAATGTAATGGGCAGCACAAATGTCTTGATACCTCAGGCTGTTGATGTTGCCATCCACTCTGCAGATCTCTCGCATGCCCCCATACAGAATGTAACCCCAAACCATGATTTTTCCTTCACCAAACTTGACTGATTTCTCTGAGAATCTTGGGTTCCTGTGGGTTCCAATAGCTCTTCTGCAGTATTTGTGATGACTGGGATGCAGTTCAACAGATGATTCATCTGAAAAATCTACCTTCTGCCACTTTTCCAGATGATCAACTTAGTCAAGTTATTATTTGTTGCTCTTACAACTTGGATCAATGACAAGACTTGTCAGGT
Source organism: Danio aesculapii (assembly GCF_903798145.1). Classification (NCBI taxonomy): domain Eukaryota; kingdom Metazoa; phylum Chordata; class Actinopteri; order Cypriniformes; family Danionidae; genus Danio; species Danio aesculapii. The sequence continues at coordinate 43,398,014 of NC_079452.1, read as the reverse complement.
AGTATGGTGGAAGTGTGTATCTGTCATTTGCTCTGTAATCTGCAATCTAAACATCACCATTTTTTCTCAACTCATGCTTACAAGTACATTTTATGCACATTTTCTTAGGATATGCTTTTAAACCACTTAACATAAGGTAATAACTAGTCTTTTCGCACAGACAAAAACTAAAGCCGTTAGCAAGACATTCGTTCCACGTAATTAATTACGTAACACGTAATTAAATGAAGCACATTTTCCCTCTCTACATATGATTACTGGTCATGCCAGTAATTGTAAATTCAATATCAAGTCAGATTAGAAGTTAAAACTCAGTGAACTGCTTTTTGTTTTTAAGTAAGCTTGAAAGTGCAAGAAGTTATTAATAGACGTGCCATTACAATTAGATAAAGTACAGTCTGATTTCATTACCGAGCTACCATCTACTTTTCTCTTTATTTATTTATTTCTGTGAGAAACATGATACAGTGTTTTTCAAACACTAAAAAAAGTTGGGTTCCACACAATTCCTTCATGTTGTTCCAACAAAAATTAAGCTAACTTAATTGTTTTTACAAATTTTAGTGGATTGAACAAATAACTATTAAGTTGTCCCAAAAACTCAAGAATTATGTTGATTCAGCTCATTTTAATTAAGTATTTTGAGCAAAACAGCAAAAATATTTTTTGAGTGAATGATTCCTCAATGAACTGAAATGTTTATTCAAAACAGAGATCATTTGAACCATCATAAAAGTAATTTCAAGTGTTCACCTTTAGATATTGCTTGATACTAATAGCAGATTTGGCATTCTGTCCAGGGAGAGAACCCTGAGCTCAGAGATAATTGAGCCAGGGATTCTGTCTGGTCAATTAGCATGTAAGAGGGTCCGAGATCAGATAGTTCTTGAGAACTCCCCCTGGTAAAGTAAGAAAAAAGAGGGGGGGGATAGGGTGGATGGGGGATTATTACAAAATAAAGATAAGGGAATTAACGTGAAGTGGGCTAGCTTGCATTATTCCAATTGGTTTGCCAATGATTGCAGACGAGACATCAGCCGCGATCAATCATATCACGTACCCCTTTCGAAATGATTTGGTCAAACTTCACTTAATTTCATATATATAGTTTTTTTTTTCAAAAAATTGTGATACAAAATTTCAAATAGTAGTAAATGCATTGATTTGTATTTATTAATTTGCCATTTAATGTCAGAATAAAATCAAAATGTACTTTTTAAAAATTGGATATAACTATTTCTCAGTGAATATGGGTTTATATTATATTTTGATTTCAACAAAACAGATTTATTAAACTGTTATATTTATTAAAATAATATTTTAGTGACCAAACATATTTAGAAATAGAAAGATAATACATTTAAATTAATGTGAATTATTAAGTTATGTTATTTTGTTAGATGAGCTCCAGATTTGGCTCCAGTACTGGCTAATCTAATGTACATGCACAAATATAACATTGTAAAATTTCTTATAGAAAATATTAATCTAAATGAGTGATTTGAGAGTGATGCATTTATATATTGTAAAACCTTTGTTCACTCAGGAAGGCAAAAGTATCGCAGGACTTATCAAACACGTAGATTTATTTACAAACACTAACGGGGAAGGCCATCAATAACACTGGACCGCCATGGATTGCCAAAAAAGCACAACTGAGAATACCAGACAGTTAAATAACTAAACACAGGGACTATAAATACACATGGCTTGATGAAACTAAAGATTAACAGGGGTGAGACACAGGTGGAACTAATGAACATGAAAAAACGGCGGGAACTAAAACAAAGGGGTCACATGATGAAAACAAACACATGGAGAATGAAAACATGGGGGAAGACCACATGACGGAAACATAAAACACAGAACCTGACATATTTGTTGAGCACTGTATATAACTTATTATGAAGATATATCTGTGCACTTCAGTATTTTGTAAAAATTAATTTGCTCTCATAATCTTTTATCAAATACCATAACCTTTCCTGTGCTCTCACTTCTGGTCACACGGAATGCTTTTTGGGCGGGGCTATCTGAACGTATCAGAATCTAATTTATGCCCTTTTTATACAGTCTTTTTTTATAAACACTTTATTTATACTTTTTACACCCTTTTATACATTTCCTTTATTTTATACAGTCATTGTTTCTGTTCTGCTTTTGTCCATTCATCAATCGTCAATCAGTGTTGGTGTAGAGGTATAGAGTTATGGCAGTCCTGTGTTTTATTTTATTTTTAATAGCTGTTAATTTTTGCATTGATTAGTCATTATTTAGTATTAGTGTTCAATAATGTGTTGATGCCCATCGATTCAACCTATATGTCCTGGCGAGTGATGCTAGGGGGTGATTAGCAAAGTACAATAGGGAAAGGAAAGTATTTATTTTAAATTTGAAAAGAGTTCATATGAATTTTAATTTAGTTAAAATTTTAAAAAACAAGTCAGATGAGGACTGTATAGAATTTTTTATTCTTTTTTTAAAATGACTAAATTAGATAAAAGAATTTAAATATAAGTGGTGTAGGTGGAAATTTTTGTTTTGTTTTTCAAATCTTGTGAAGATGGATAAGAAAGCGGATCATGGCCCACACTCCTAACCAGCAGGTGGCGGTAATGCACCTAGAAGTTGTATGGCAACCGCCAATGAAACTCATGAGAAGAAGAAGAAGAAGTAGGTGGGCGATTAGTGAACAATACGTGAGCTGCAGGAGGTTTCTCGCATTGGAGTCAATTCTGAAATTATATGGACAAGATATAGAAAGAGTTTCATGTTTTAAGTTTTTAGGGGTATGGTATGATGAGAAGCTCAATTTTAAAGTACACATTGAGAAAATTGTGGATAAATGCAGGAAAGCACAGAATGTAATGAGATGTTTGCTGGGTAAAGACTGGGGAGCTGAAAGGGTTGCAATGAAAAAATTTATTATGGTTTAATAAGATCAGTACTGGATTATGGTTGTATAGTATTTCAATCTGCTAATGTAAGTTTATTAAGGGAACTAGATAAAATTCAGTATAAGGCATTGCGATTAATAACAGGGGCTATAAGGTCTACTCCTACAGCAGCTCTTCAGATTGAAACTGGGGAAATGCCACTAGAAATTAGGAGAGTCCAATTGACAATGAATTACTGGGTCAATATACAGGGACATAAATGTGATCATCCAGTTAAGGAAGTGTTAAAACCTTGTTGGGAAAAAGGAAAGTCAGATATCAAGAGTTTTGGATGGATTGTACCAAAAGAGGCAGAAGAAATGGAACTAAACAAGATGTCCATTAGTCCAACAATACCATGGGCAATTACTCCTGAATGGTTACTACCAAAACCCATTGTAGATACATCACTGGTAAAGAGAAGAGATAAGAGTGCAGAGGGCAATTTTAATATTCAAATGGTGCAAACATATCTTAAAGACAAATATTTTAATCATGTTTTAATATATACAGATGCATCTAAAGATAGTGGAAACAGAGTGGGGGTAGCATACACAGTAATAGATTTTAAAATAAAAGTTATTAAAAGAATCTCAGATGATATATCAGTTTATACTGGAGAAATGGTGGCAATACTAATGGCACTTCAATGGGTTGAGGAACACAGACCATTAGGAGCATTGGTATGTTCAGACTCAAATTCCTCATTGATGACATTAGAGAGTGGACATTCTGAAAGCAGAAAGGATATATTGATTGAGATATTGCAAACACTATATCGCATTCAGATGATGGGATTAGAAGTTAAGTTCTGTTGGGTTCCAGCTCATAGTGGAATAACAGGGAATGAGTTGGCAGACGAAGGTGCTAAAGAAGCAACAAGAAAATCAATTATAGACATTGAAGTAAAATATAGTAAAAGTGAGATGAAGGTTTTAATCAAGCGACTTTTAAAAAATAGGTGGCAAAAACAATGGGAGGAAGGAAAAAATGGGAGGTGGTTGTTTAATATACAAAGCAATGTGGATAAAGGAAGAAAAACAAGTAGAAGTAGGAGGGAAGAGAACATAATTTCAAGAATTAGATTTGGACATACAGGACTCAACAGTACATTGTACAAAATGAAACAACATAAGACTGGAAAATGTGATTATTGTGGGCAAGAAGAAACCGTGGAACATGTTATTATGATATGTCCAAAGTACAATAGTGAAAGGAAACTATTTATTTTAAATTTGAAAAGAGTTCATATGAATTTTAACTTGGTTAAAATTTTAAAAAACAAGTCAGATGAGGACTGTATAGAATTTTTAATTCTTTTTTTAAAAATTACTAAATTAGATAAAAGAATTTAGATATAAGTGATGTAGGTGGAAAATTTTGTTTAGTTTATCAAATCTTGTGAAGATGGATAGAATGCGCGATCATGACCATAGATCATGACCCACACTCCTAACCAGCAGGTGGCGGTAATGCACCTAGAAGTTGTATGCCAACCGCCAATAAAACTCATGAGAAGAAGAAGAAGAAGTTTCTCGCATTCATGAAGAAGTCACACTGCCAGCACTGAAACACTGTCCACAGTGTCCTCTCATTGTGTGTGTTTGTTTATATTACAGGTAAGACGGATGATGTCATCGAACGTTATGTTTATTGTGTGTTAACAGTGTAAATATTGTGTTTGAGGGTCGTATATGTGTGTTTGTATGGTTAAATAACTGCATCAGCGTACTCGCGGCAGAACTGCGGCCGAGCGCGCGCGAGTGAAGGCCGCCGACGTCCGTCAATGGAGATCGCGGTGACAAAGGCCGCGTGTGATTATATAAATATAATATCCATATAACTTAAAATAACGTTTATCTAGTGGGAGTTTACAGTTTAAGAATAGTATCATATCAAGATGTATTTAAATAATAATAGTAATTCAAGGTAATTAGTTATCGTGTTTATTGTTTATGCAGTAAGAGGTTTATAACTGCTATTGATCTGTGGTAATGTATATTATTTTGTGGAGAAATGCAGTGACTTGTGACGGAATCTGCATACGTTTTTTTGCTATTTCTGCTGCGAATTTTGGTTAAAATCTGCGGATTTTTGCTGAATTATTTTGGGAGTATCATAACTAAAACCTAATATGTGAAATAAAAAATAATGTATTTAATCTTTTTAATGTTTAAAATGCAAATCCCATTAGATTCACGTTATTTGGTAAACAAAGCAAGTCTATCTTATAATATATCTTCTAAAAGACAGTACAAACTGCATTGTACATAAATCAGATGAACATTTTCATATTAGTCAATTTTACTGTAATTAATTTAAAAACTGAATAAATATAGATTTACACACATTTACTCAAGTAAATAAACAGAATTAATATAATTATAGTGCCACCAGGAAACTGCGCCTCTTCTGTGTGTGCAACATTAGCAACACCGATCTTCCAATAAATCAACTGGCGAAATCATACGTATTTTTTTCATCTTAGGATTGTTACAATCAGATATAGATCACAATATTTTTACAAGTATATAAGTAATTTTATAAAGAATATTAAGGGTGGCACGGTGGATCAGTGGTTAGCACTGTCACCTTAAAGTAAGACGGTCGCTGGTTCGAGTCCTGGCTGGGCCAGTTGACATTTCTGTGTGGAGTTTGCATGTTCTCGTGTTCGCGTGGGTTTCCTTCGGGTGCTCCGCTTTCCCCCACAGTCCAAAGACATTTGGTATTAGTGAATTGAATAAACTAAATTGTCAATAGTGTTTCAGGCATGGGAAGTTACTCGTTTTCAAGGTATACCACAGTTTGGAAAAGTCAAGGTTTTAAAACTGCCAAAATTTACCCTTCCTACGGTATGTGTAAGATTTTTTTATTTACATTTTTTGGTTTGTTTTTTTGTTTAAAGAAATTGTTAGTGTTTTTGAAACAAATAAAGACAGCACATGTCAATGATTCATTTGAATTATTTAGCCTGATATGTTTACGGCGCCAAAATATTATAAATCTTTCAAAAAGTAAAGTATATTGTTTTCAAAGGGGAAAAAATATTTGTTTTTTTATCCAGACATTAAAAAAGTTTTATAGCAGTGAGCACAATACCGTGAAACTGTGATATTTTATCCAAGGTTATCATACCGTCAGAATCTTATATCGGCCCATATGAGTGTGTGTGTGTGAATGCAAGAGTGTATAGGTGTTTCCCAGTGCTGGGTTGTGGCTGGAAGAACATCTGCTGCGGTTCATTCCCCTGTGGCGACCACTGATAAATAAAGGACTAACCCGAAGGAAAATGAATGAATGAATGAAATATATTAGAGCTGCACAATTCTAGCTAAAATGAGAATCATGATTTTTTTGGATAAAATAAAGATCACCATTTTCTTACGTTTCTGTAGATGTAAAATAAAGGTTAATATGGCTATTATTGTTATTTCTCAAACATATGGTAAAACAACAATAATTATATGATGTGTATTATCTACTGTTGGGTACAATGCTAAATTTTGAATTGACTTTGAATGGTGGACTTGAACAGACTTTAAATTTATCCTGGTCATTAATGCACAGTAAAGTGATGACATCAGAATAAACTATTCATGATTCTGACATTGAATTATTGTGTTTGAGACATATGCTTGCAATCTGTCATTGACAACATTATTAGACCATTTTTTCTACTGGTAAAATCAGACATTTGTCAGTATCAGATTCCCTCTTGCATTATATTCAACATTATATAGGCTACAGTAGTTATCTTGACACTGTTAAACATTTATTTGCACTCTGTGTTCGCTATGAAAGAAAAACATTAAACGCTTGTCGCAATCATAAATCTAAAATGCCATATGATCATTTAAATGATGTGCGCGCTTTTGGTTTCATTTTCACTGCTAAGTGCTGTTCATACTTCCTGCACGACTCCCAAACGATCACTCAGTGCCACAAACAGAATATTTTTTTACAACTTTATTACCTGTTATTCACAGTCTTCGCAGGTTCTGTTCACTTAAGTAGATGTGTGGGCCCGCCCTCTCTTTGGTAACAGCTCACAGTCAGCAGCTCACGTCATTTGTGATTTTGCAGCCGCGAATACATCATTACATAAAGACAGAAATGATATTTTTGCGTGAATTGTACCATATATATATATATATATATATACACACAGTATGTGACTCTTTCAACACCATTTGAAGGTGTCCATGTAGCTCAGCAACGCAAGTAAAACAATGTGAAGACTCGTGCAGCCGCCATTGCTTCTCTCCTGAATTTGAAAACATGATTGGCAGTATCGTAGAAATGCTGGATTAAGATTGTCTAGGGCAGGCATGGGCAAACTCAATCCTGGAGGGCCGGTGTCCCTGCAGAGTTTTGCTCCAATACTAATCAAACACACCTGAACACCCTAATTAGTGTCTTCAAGATCACTAGAAAGCTACAAGCAGGTGTGTTTGATTAGGGTTGGTGCAAAACTATGCAGAGACACCGGCCCTCCAGGATCGGGTTTGCCCATCCCTGGTCTAGGGGGTCGAATCGAGATCGCAATATTTTTTGGGTTAATTGTGCAGCTCTAAAATATATTAAGATCTACTTTTAAAGCCACTTACAGTAGCATAGACTAATTATATTTTGCACGTTTTTAAAGCTGTTATCAAGACTTTTATTCCTGCATTATGCAATATTTTGCTCCCCCTTTTTTTTTTTTTTTTTTTTTTTTTTTTTTAACACGTATTTAAATATCACCCATTTCTCCTCACTCCATACTAACAATCTGAATCCATACTAAAGTTACCATTACTGGCATGACCAGTCATCATAACTTCAATATGGAGTCTGATTGTTAGTTGAAACTCGGCGAACTGCTTTTTCGTTCTTAAGCAGATTGAAAGTGCAAGAAGTCATTAAATGCCTGCCATTACAATTAGACAAGGCATGGTCCGATTCAATTACTGGGCTAGCATTTCCTTTTCTCTGTTATTGGCGCACATGTGGCCTCTTTGATTAGTCCTGTTGGGCTTTTTCAAGGCCCAGCGATAGGGCTGCGGATTCCTAAAAATCTCCAATAAATGATAGATGATGGGTGCAATAGTGGTAGTGCCGGAAGTCGGCACGTACAGAGCCGTGATTGTCCATGTCAGGGCTGGAAAAGCGCCCCGCTGAGAGACGTGTTAACTGATGTGTCAGGTATTTGCGTCGTGTCTACGAGCGCACATTAGTTCAGGCCCATTGCCCCCCAGAGCCATCCGAAGTCCAAAAAAGACAACCCCCTCTGCAGCGCTTTTATGACATTAGCCATTGTGCCAGCATGCTGTCGGCTCTTTGTGGAGCTGCTGCTAGCATTTTGCAAGGAGACTTTAATAAAAAAAATAAAAATGAAATCTGCGACAGAATGCCGCCAGGAGCAAACAAATAATGAGAGAGATTTTTTTTTTGTGTGGTGTGCTGGTGAAGTGTATGTTTACTGGAAGATTAGACTGTCCTCTGTGATCTTGTGTATCTCTGTATCTCGCCTCAGTGTTGGGAATTCAGCCCCTGCGATGTGATTAAAAAGTAGCAAAAAGTTTAAAGATAAAAAAGTTTAAAGGTTAGTTCACCCCAATGTCACACACATCATGTCGTTCCGAAAACATAATAAATTTGTTACTAATTACATTGTGCTACATTGTCCATTACAGCGATTGTAGTTGTAATTTGTTGTTAAAGGTCTCATGATGTGCTTTGAAATGTGCGTTTTTAGTCAATGTTTGACATGATCTCAACTGAAAAAATGAAGAGAGGGTGGGATTGTTTTTATTACAGCTTTGCCAGTGAAAGTGGTTGAGATCAATAGATATATACACTCCGGGCTTGACATTAATACCCGCCAAATGGGGGTTGATTTCAGCTGTGGCGGGTTTGATAGTCACTCCCACTATCCACTTTGGCTGGTTAAAAATAATAAAAAAAATGGTACTTTTCTTAAAATTCAGCTTTCTACAATAAGGATAGCCCAGTATGTGTGCAAATGTGATCTTAGAATCGAGAAGCAGCACAAGGAGCAAAAGAAAGCAGGTGAAAACCGAATGAGAGGATCATCTGCATGCAGATGTGATGTGATGCGCGTGACTGTTTAAAAAGCGCCCGCACTCCCGTTTCCTGCCGTGAAGCAACCATGCCTGGAAACATAACTTGTGCGATCGGTTCTCTTTGAAATAGACTAAACAAAAAGCGATGCTCGTGCACTCGCAGTCCTGCTGCTTTTAAGAGCTCCTGATGTTTTTAAAAAAATGTCTGTTCGTAAGCAGCAGCAGTTGCCGCTTTCGCTTTAACCATTCATTAAACAGATTATTAATGAGCCTAATATTAACCGTGTGCGCGTGATCATCCTTTCATTATCACACATAGTTTTAGATACATGCAAATAATTATTTTTTTAATTTATTAAATTTAAATTGTTTTTTCAAAGAAAGGTTGTGTTGAATTAAAAAGTGAATGTATATAACTGTATTTTGCTTGTTTTTACATGTTAATATTTGTGGCAAAAAAAATGTTATTTATTTATTTTTGGTGTGGTCAGAGATAATATTGGTAAATCCTTAGTGTTGAGCCCTAAAAAGTCGAGTGAAATAAAACTAATTGCAATGCGACACTATGAAACCATAACTTATTTGTTCATGCACATTAAGCAAGAAAAAAAAAATTATGTCAAGCCCTGTATACACTAGATATTGCATACGGGCCCTGAACATGCGTCAATACCACCCCCAATTTGTACAGTGCTCCCAGGACAAAAGTCATTCATCCGCACTAGTCAAGACTGAAGATGCTGGATTTTAGCGCTGTGTGCGGGTGTAGTAATGAGCAAACAAAGAAAACAAAGCATAAAGGCAGAACATTTCATAGGTAAGATTTTGTTTTTGTTGGGACAACATGAAAGAATTAAGTTAATTTACTTTTACAAATTTAAGTTGATTGAACCTAAAACAATTAGGTTGTCCCCAATAAACTCAAGAATTATGTTGTTTCAGCTCATTTTCAAGAGTTTACTTTGATATTGCTTGACGCTCTTAGCAGGTTTTGGCACTGAGCTTAGAGATAATTGAGCCCAGGACTCCTGCATGGTATACAAGCATATAATGGGGTCCGAGATCAGGTAGGTCTTGAGAGCTTCCCCTGGTAAATGGAGGAAAAGGAGGAGATGGGGTGAAAGGAGGGATTCTGCTAGAACGAAAATAAGGCAATAGGGCTAAATCAGTCTATTTATTGTAGGTTTGGATCAATCTGATTGGATTATGGCTGATTACAGATGAGAGACCAGCCGCGATCAATAATATCATGTGCTCCTCTCAAAATTAGTTTGCAAAACTTCACTTAAGTCAATTGAACAAACAGCAGTCGGCATTATTAGAGTGTTCACAATGTCATTTTATGACCAAACTTGCAAACAATATATACTTGTACAGTGTGTAAAGGAGTCAAAATAGCACCTGGAATTTCTCTGTTACTCACATAAACAAAGATTTGATGCAAGGAAATTAATTTCTGCCAACTGTTGATGAGAAAAATCAGGTATGTTTGAGCAGGATGTCTTTATCTTGTGCCATCCTGCCCTTTTTGGTTCATGTAAATGGGTTGGTCTGTGTTGTGTTCAGATATTTCAGTCAAGCTACACCAGAACTCTGTTGAAACACTGGTGGACAATACGTGTTGAAAATATGCGTTTTAACCCCCTAGTTTGGCTTTCACTAGAGTTCAGATGGCAGTGTTCAAGTTAATTTTAAGTGTGCCAAACATGCCAGTTATGAACACTTGATCAAATTTACTAGATTGACCTTTGATCAAATTTAATAGATTACTGTTCCTTCATTGAAAGTTTGTTCATCTACACTGTAAAAAAATCTGCTGCCTTAACTTTTACAGTTGAATCAAATTAACTTTTCTCAACTTGCATCAATCAAACTAACTAAAAGTATAAAGTTAAATTTTGTATATCTTATTAAAACATATTATTGGCAACATACAATTATTTGTTGTTTTACAGTGTAAAACCAAAATTAAATCTGTTCATCGTATAAAATGATGTCAGGAGACTTGGAATAAACTAATTGTTTTATATGGATTTATATTTTGATTGGTATTATTTTGATCTCCTTAAAGCATCAGAAATTTGGGTGAATACACTCTCAGTAGAGGGAGAGAAAGAGGGATTTGATTAAAAATATAGTGAAATGACATGAAGATGATGAAAGATTTTCAGTTTGGTGTGAACTGATTATTGAAACTTATTTTTCATAGAACTGTGGTTACTTAATTTCTGAAAAAAAATATTCATTGAGAAATAAGCTTCTTCTATTGAATTTCTTTGAAATGCCTTTGTTCACTCAATTTAACTCTCAAGTGCAGTTTTCCATTGATGAGACATACTGTTAAATGAATCTGGAGAAAATGGCCCTAAGCCTTATCGCAATGAGGAGAGAAAAGTAATTACTGAATTAAGTCAGAGTAAAATAGGTATCTCACACCAAGTGCTACTACAAACACATTCTTATTCTAACAGTTTCTTGTCTGCTCATGCTGTAAGCTGTTGGGAAAACTTAGTCCTTATGATTTGATGACAGCAACACTAAATGGCACCATAATTATGGGCCACCACTGGTTGAAATGACTCGCAGTAGGTCTTGGTATTAATAAATAAAAGAACAAAATGGATCTTTTTTTTTTTATTCTGTTTTCAGTGGCTGTGTGAAAACTTATTTATATGTGATTTCCATTTTGCACATATGAAGGCATTTTGTTGAATTGACTTACAAGATCAGTTTTATAATAATAATTATTATTATTTTTAGATATTACATGTGTGTTACTTTTTCAGCCAACCCAGGTTCTTTATGGATACGTGCCCCTCTATACATCTCTGTCGAGTTCGAAATATGTTCCAGGAGATACATTTTTTTTTTTGTTTTTGCAAATGCACCAGAAATCCACACCACTGTGTATGCTTTTTAAGATCTCAAATTTCTCTCATGGGTGCCATTCGCACATGCTCTTCTTGCGTAAACCACCAGACGCCACTGTTTACTGTCTAAAAAACATATTCGCTACATAACTCATGCTCCCCAGAAATGTATAGGGGGCTATGTATTCACAATGAGCCTGTGTTGTTTTCAGCTATTGTGATCAGGTCAAATCTTCATCTGAGTGAATTGATTCCACTGTGTAGAACATGTTGATTGGATGTTGTTTCTGAAATACAACAACTGGTGGTTCTGTGAATTGAAGCTGCAAACTTTAAGATACAGATCAAACCAAGAAATCATTAAACAAATTTTAACGGAAACTTGAGGCTGTCCAGCCTCTATTTGTGGACATGATACTTTGGTATTGACAGAAAAATGCTTTTTAATCTATCTACTATTACAAAAAAACAACAATTGCTTGGTTTTTAACTTTTGCTTCAAGATGTGCATCATTCCAAACTCTGACACCTGGTTTCTGAGGTAAAATAAATGCAGCTTTAGCAAATGTGTTACAAAACATATTGGGACAAAGGGATGGCAACTAACACCGAAAGTCAGCTTAAAACCTCATTTCAAAAGGTCACCGTTTTATAAGCACTTTACATCTATGTCTTTTGACATTTAGGAAAGCCTTCTTTAGAAAAGCCTATAATCTAATGTGAGTTGATGCCCAGTGGAGACTGGAGATCTAACTGATTCTTCTAATGTTTATGCATTGCTTTTCTAGGGTCTGAATTGCAATGGACAACAGATATCAGTTGCCATAACCTTATGACCACACTGCTCGGACATAAATAAATGGACTCTTTGCATATAGAAGGGCAGTTGAGCTGAGAGACTTGAATGACATTGGAGGAACTCCAAATAGCGAATATGCAAAACAGCCTTCAAAAATCAGGGATAATTACTGAAGCCTATGGCATAAATAGAACATACGGTAAGCCCACTAATGCCACTGTTTTGAAGCACAGTCTATGCAAGTCACGGCAATTCATAACTTTTTGATTTAGTGGCTAATTCGTATTAATTAGTACAATCTAATGCGTACAATTTAGTACGATTTGCTCAACCCCCAATGACGGTTGTGTTTAGGGGTGGGGTTAGGTGCCACACCTACTTTTTAAAATCGTACAATTTCGTACCACTGAACTCGTACGAATTAGCCACTAAACTGACAAAACGTAAAATACTTACATTTTCTCATGAGATCAGGCTGAGTTACTACCTAAAAGAAGTTACATTGAAGCTACAAACTCTTGAATTATCATTCATTTTAAAGTGCACCTATTTTACCTCTTTTACAAGATGTAAGAAGACGTTGGTGTCTCCAGAAGGTGTCTGCAAAGTTTCAACTCAAAAGACCCATCAGATTATTTATTATATAATGTAGAATGTGCCATTTTAGTGTCTGAGGACAGTGTAGCTGTTTTTGTAGCTTTGGCTTTATATGCAAATGCACTGCTTCTCCCCGCCCATCACTCGTACTGAGTTACGTCAGATATACAGCCATCAGTGATAAAGACAGACACAGATAAAGCTGAAATAAGGTCACTAGTCAAAAATATCAAGTATGTTTGTTTGATGTATTTGTGTTGGAGTTTATTCAAGCCTTTCTGAAAGGATGAGTCCACACATGCCATTTGCTGTACACACACACAGATACACATATACACACATATAAGCGTGTTTACTAACACCATGCGGCCGTGGTGATTATATCGGTTAAGAATTAAATGGCAAATTTTACTCTCTTTATTACAAACATGCTCCATTTAAAAATAATTTAATCTTATGAAATTAAATATTGAGGTGCAGCGAATCATAGAAAGTTGTAACATATGTTTTAGTTTCTTTGCAAAAAATATTCTGTGGGCATGTGTATACATGTTATTATGGCGACATGGCACTTGTCAATCAATTCGGTGAGCAGGGAAAACCGCACTCCTATGTCAGGTTGCAGTTGGCCTCAAAATCTCTGGGATTTGGACCCTATTTTAACATCAAGAAGTTTTAAAAAAGAGATTTGTTGTTTATATCACTCCCAGGGCCGGCCTGTGGCATAGGCAGTATAGGCAAATTCTAAGGGTGCCGTACATCCAGGGGGGCGCCAAAAATGAGGGAAGAAAAAAAAGTGTAACTTCACTATTCCTAAAACTATTTGGTATTATGACTTCAAAAAAAGAATAAGCTTACATTAATTCAATCGCATAGTGCAAAACCTAAGTATTATTATTATTATTAATAATAATTTAGCCAACGACGTCCGGAATAATTAGACTTTACTTGCTACATGGTGTTCAACATGGTGACACCAAGCTCAACATGTCAAAACATCTCAAACTGTCTGGTGCGCAGGGGAGGCAAAAAAGAAAAGAAGAGCATGAAAAACGCGACAAAGACAGAGGTAATGTTATGATAAAGATGATTATTTTGCTGTATCCCAACTATGATTGATAACGCCATTAACCATTAGCATGACACATGCCTGTCAACCCTCCAGTTTTTGCCCGCTATCATCCCGTTTAAGTATATTTTTCCATATTTCCTCTGTATTTCTAATCTTTCTATGAAAAGTGAAAGTACTGTTCTCAGAGCCGATCTCAAATGTGATTTGACTGCAAGAGCTGTTCAAGAGAATTGTGTTTTAGCTTTATTTTCTCTTAAAAGCATGTCAAAATAAATATAAACACGTCTGCATTCACTTTCTTTCCATTAAAGCTGTGTGTTGTTCGTCTTAAACTCTGAATCAGTGAATGCGTGCTGACTGACGGACGCGCTCCGTATGATAAAACCGTTCCGAGATAAGCTTCTGTAGGCTTTGGTGTGTTTTTAAAGAGAAAAATACACTTAATAACATGTAAACATGTCTATCCTGCATGTTTTATTTTAAACGGAACTAATTTACTCTTAAATGAGCATAAACGGTTAATCAAATGAATTCATTAGCCACCTCTGTTATCAAACAAAACAAAATGAGAGATTCACTAGCCGCTCTTCACTAAATAACTACAGTAACTTTTTAATCAATATTTAAAGAGTAAAAAGTGAACAAGATTTTATAACGACTTAATTTCAGTAAAGGCCATTGATTTCAATGGCTAAACCTTTTATTTTATTGTTAATATTTTCTCATGTTTGCTATGTATTCTGTTCACGTGGGTTTCCTCCGGGTGCTCCGGTTTCCCCCACAGTCCAAAGACATGCGGTACAGGTGAATTGGGTTGGCTAAATTGTCGTAGTGCATGTGTGTGTGAATAAGTGTGTATGTGTTTCCCAGTGATGGGTTGCAGCTGGTAGGGCATCCGCTGCATAAAACAAATGCAGGATAAGTTGGTGTTTCATTCCGCTGTGGCGACCCCAGATTAATAATGGGACTAAGCCGAAAAGAAAATGAATGAATGAATGCTATGTATTCTATAATTTGAAGCTAATTGCTGTCCCCTATTTTTACATCCCAGAGTTGACATGGCATAACAAGGTTTGCTAATCAATAAATAGCTAGCTCACTCTGTTAGTTTTAAAGTCAGCTAATATTATGGACGGGCATAGATGTTATAGAAAATAGTAATAGTAATGTAACTACCCCCATCATTCCTTCCTCAGGCAAATGTGTAAATATTAGATCTATTCAGCAGGTGTTATAACATTAATTGCAATGGCATGGCTATCTAACATTTTCCCAACTTGTAATAACCAATCAAAATACTCTTCATTTTCCAAGTCTAACTGTATTGTATGGCAGTTCATATTGTTTAAAGTGCATTCATCAAAAACTTTACATCAGTTTTAAAGTGCACATTGTTAATGTTAGAGCATAGCTTAGCATTCCCACATGGTATATTATACTGAAGTTTACTCAGTCTTTGCATTCGCTAATTGGCATTTCACTGTAATGACAATAAAATTTAAAGTGTTACTAATATATGAATTATTAATACAATTTGTATATCAGAAAACGTACATTGTGTATTATACAGTATAGTCTACATCATGCATATATCTCTATTATCATTACATCTTATTTTATTCTTTAAATTGCGTGTTTATAATTAGACTGGCGCCACATACTCCTCTTCTGTCTTTAAATGCGCTGCTGAGGTTTCTCAGTCCCACCGTTGCAAATCCTTCTAAGTATTTTAAATGTGCAATTGCTTCATTTAAATAAAAATATGTTCAACACAAAGCTAATAAGTTTCTTATTGGTATATGTACACTTCCAGTGGAATTTACTGCAATATGAAGGGTCGCCAGCTGAAATCTTGCCTAGGGCACCAAATTGGTTAGAGCTGGCCCTGATCACTCCAATATGACAGTGGACACACTATACCTACACACAGTCCTGTCCAAACAGCTTCCAGAAGTTGATTTTCGTCATAGGTAAGTAAAGTATTAGTACTTAAAATAGTGCAATAGACTTGATTTAAAAAAAAAAATATATATATATAGTTTTTAATTTCATCAATTGTTGGATTCCAACATCAAAATAATTCACTTAGATTAAGCACACAATAGCATTTTCTCAAAACAAGTGACAAATGGCTCTATTATGGTAAGAAATATTATTGAAGTCCTCGCCCAAGTGCTTACTTCAGTTTAATTTAACAGCTGTTAAAATACTTAAACAACATTTAACCTTTTTTTTTGAAATAGCAGAAAATAAATAAAAGTTTATGCATGACTATGAGATGTGTGATTTACCAATAGAGGGCTGTAATACTCAATTGTGGTTATCTTGTAAGATGATGCTGTGCTGCTTCAGACTATTGCAGATTCACTAAATGAAATATGGCTGTTGTCAAGCAACTCCGCTACTTGCTCAAAAATATCTAGTTACTGAAAAGCTTCATAGTACATCATAAGTTACAGAGCTACTGTCAAGCTACTGAAAAATGTAGCTTAGTAGCTACTAGCTACACTCTAGTACTTCCAACATCTCCTCACATTCTACCTAGTTTGTGCTAAACAGGATTCTACAACCTCTCATATAATTTTCTTATGTACCTCTTGGGGCCAGGGCAGGGATGGGCTAGTTTGGTCCTGAGAGCAAACCTCATATGTTAAACTCCTGAAGGGGCAACCCTGGTGCATGCCACCAATGTAAAACAAATGTAAACTAATGATTCTACATCCCTACTTCGAACAAGATTCACACCCAGGAGGCAGGCTAACTGATCTTCTCTGCCTGATTGAGATGCTTTATAATGTGGGGTCTCAGACTGGACAAGATGCACTAGATTAAATTCCATTGTTGTGCACCATGTCTTTAAAACAAGTACATTTATTTTACCTCAGTATTTTCTGCGCTTGCCTGCTGCTCCTGATGGCGCTTGCATTTAAACAGTCTTACATCTCATTTTACGCCTGAATGCTTAATTTTATTTAACATCAACGTTTGTAAGAGCAACCTTATGAATTTGAACAGTCAATAAAATATGAAAAAACATATAAAATAAAATATTGTTTTATAAAAATAAACTTCACTCATCTGCTTAGCAAAGTGGAAAGCATTTTAGAATAGTAGGTGATGTTTTTCTGAAAATTCACAAGTGTGTGTAAAAGCAGAGTAGAACGTGTCCAAAACAGCAATAATGAGGCTGTTCTTACTAAAAGTGTTGTCTTTTCGGATCACAGCACATCCTATGTTAGAGAAAACAAGCTAACTTGTGACTTGGGAAAATAAGTTTACCACTGACAGTAAGTAAAACAGAGCCCTTTAGTGTTACCTCATCAAAGCAGTGACAGAAGTAAAATCCGCTCGGAGTGTGTAAGTGAACATCATGATTGCTCCTCTAGAGTGTTTCATATGGCTGCTTACTATGGCTAATGTATACTCGACCGCTAGAGGCATAGCACAGAGAAACAGAACATTCATCATGTTGACATTTCATGCCAAGTTATGCTATAAAATCCTAGATATACTTAATCTGCACATATATAATAATTGAAAAATGGAGGTTAAGTTTGTAACATTGGTTCACCGGGTAGTTCTTCCACTCATGGGAATGGAGTTTTGAACTTTGACTAGATCTCGCCTTTTCTATAAAAAAAAAATTAATGATTAAAAAACAAACCGTGGTTATTAGTTGATGACATACAGTATAAAGTTAAGACAGAGTAAGATTTCCCTCACCCAAAGAATATGCTGTTATTAATGTATACTTTTTAAAATACACACAAATAAACACTATAATTTAGAGAGAGTGACATGGAGGCGCAGCATGATCGGCTCACAGCAAGAAGGTCGCAGGATTGTGCCTTGGCTGGGTCAGCTGGCATTTCTGTGTGGAGTTTGCATGTTCTCCCCGTGTTTGCCTGGATTTCCTCCAGGTGCTCCGGTTTCCCCCACAAGTCCAAAGACATGTGGGATAGGTGAATTGGGTAAGCTAAATTGTCCGTAGTGTATGGATGTTTCCCAGTGATGAATTGCAGGTGAAGGAAGATCCGCTGTGTAAAACATATGCTGGGTAAATTGGAGATTCATTCTGTTGTGGTGACCCCGGATTAATAAAGGGACTAAGCAGAAAAGAAAATGAATGAATGAAAATATAATTGAGAGGGGCATTTGCTCTACACTCACTGGCCACTGTATTATGTACATTTTAATAGTACCGAGATGGACACCCTTTTGCCTTCAGTACTGCCTTAATCCTTTATGATTCAACTATGTATAAGAAATATTCCTCAGAGATTTTGGTTCATATTGACATGATAGCATCCCACAGTTGCTGCAGATTTGTCGGCTGTTCATCCATGATGTGAATCTCCCATTCTAGCACATCCCAAAGATGCTCTATTGGATTGAGTCTGGTGACTGTGGAGGCCATTTGAGTACAGTGAACTCATTTTCATGTTCAAGAAACAGTCTGAGATGGCGCGTAATCTTGCTGGAAGTAGCCATCAGATGATGGGTACACTGTGGTCATAAAGGGATGGATATGGTCAGCAACAATACTCTGGTAGGTTGTGGCATTGACACGATGCTCAGTTGGTACTAATGGGCCCAAAGTGTGCCAAGAAAATATGCCCCACACCATTACACCACCACCACCAGCCTGAACCGTTGATACAAGGCAGGATAGATCCATGCTTCCATGGTGTTGACGCCAAATTCTGACCCTGCTATCCGAATGTCACAGCAGAAATCAAGACTCATCAGACCAGGGAATGTTTTTCCAATCTTCTATTGTCCAATTTTGATGCGCCTGTGAGAATTGTAGCCTCAGTTTCCTGTTCTGAGCTGACACAAGTGGCACCCAGAGTGGTCTTCTGCTGCTGTAGCCCATCCGCCTCAAGGTTGGATGTGTTGTGCATTCAGCGATGCTCTTTTGCATACCTCTGTTGTAACGAGTGGTTATTTGAGTTACTGTTGCCTTTCTATCAGCTTGAACCAGTCTGGCCATTCTATTACTTCTGGCATCAACAAGGCATTTGCACCCACAGAACTGTCACTCACTGTATTTTTCTCTTTTTCTGACCATTCTCTGTAAACCCTAGAGATGGTTGTGCGTGAAAATTGCAGTAGATCAGCAGAAACACTCAGACCAGCCAGTCTGGCACCAACAACCACAATCAAAGTCACTTGAATCACCTTTCTACCCGATTCTGATGCTCGGTTTGAACAGCAGCAGATTGTCTTGACCTTGTCTACATGTCTAAATGCAATATGTTGCTGCGATGTGATTGGCTGATTAGAAATTTGCATTAACAAGTAGTTGGACAGGCGTACCTAATAAAGTGGCTGGTGAGTGTATATTTCTCTACTTACTACATTGAGTGAGTGTTTTTTATGGTCCACTGCAGTAATAATGTCAATTTATACCCTCCTAATTTCTGTGAAAAAGAATATTTTGTCTGTGTTCATGAAAAATACAAAAATGTGACACAAATATTCAATCAGGCTTTGAACACTATACCCAGTCTTTGTGTGGGTCATGTCTCACAAAGCTCTCAAAGCTGTTCATAGCTGATAGAGGGATTTTAATTGCTTTCTGTGTGTTTAATTAGGTCTGTTTGTTTGGATTCGGCTTTGAGAAGACGAAACAAAAGATAGCGGTGGAATTCATCAGAAAGGAGTGCCATTTTTCATGTTTTGGGGGTGAAAATGAGTAGTGGATTTGAAGTAACATGAAGGAAATTTCTATCAGGCTTTCTGTCTATCGCCATCAACCTTTCAAGGGCAAAACTCCCATCGTCTGAGAGCACCGGGGGCCGCCAGAGCTGCTGTGTTGTCTCGCTGCCTAACTCTGCATGGAAGAAAACAATAGAGTTCAAAGTCAGCTATCATCCTGGGTGAGTCCCATCCATCATGCAAGAGCACATGTGACGTCCACTTTACTCCATTTCCTCTTCACTGAGCCCTGTCTGTTGCCGGTCACAATAGACCATGATTATGCAATGTTTTTTTGCTTTAGGTTACAGGTTTTTCAAATGCCAACATTTATTTAGCTTTCAAAAAACCTTAGAAATTTTTCCATGAACAGAAGCAGGCCAATTTATTATGCAGAATTATTTCTAATTTATGAATGCATGAACAACAGCAGAAGTGTGATTTTTTTTTTTTTTTTTACCAGCCTAGCACATAGGACAAACACTGCATTAGTATTAGACATATTACCAAGTGACAGATGAATTTGACGTCAACATCAAAAGATATTGGAAGTTGATCAGCTTATTAATTTTGGTTTTGCATTTTAGTATTTGCATTTAGCCTTGTACTTAACGCAAATGAAAGATTTTAAGAAAGAAAGAAAGAAACTGATTTACTTTGTCACACGAGTTCTTCAACTTCCTACCCCTAATTTCAGGATGTAAAATAGATGCAAACCCTCCCAAATAAAAGCAATTTTCATGATACTAAAAAGTATTTTTTGTTCATAAATGTATATCAACATAATCATGAAGGTCTCTAGATTCATCCAAATAAAACAAATCGTTTAAGAGATTGATCGTTTTTTGTATACTTTTGTACGTTCAACTATAGTTGCCGGTAAGTAAACACCTTGGAAGTATATAAATCATGGGGGATTCGGGGATAATGTGTTAAGTTAATAAATCAAGTTTATTGGTCTTGTTTAATGATAATTGCTTTCATAAAACCCCATCTAAACATAACTGAACCATTTAACTGACATCTTTACTTTAAAGTAAACTCATTTGACAAGCAATTTGATACACAGCAAAATCATCAGAGTAAAATTAACATCTCCAACTGGTCTTACTCCTGAAAACAGTTAAAATAACACTGGAGCAGAGTTAAAGTGCTGCTTGAACAGAGAATAATGAAGCCTGTAGTGAGATTTACTGAAAATATTTGTTTTGTTAGATGACACCATTGTGGTGTGTATTTACTTTTGTGTATCTACACCAGTATTTACTTTACTTTTTGACTCTTGATTTTTTTTTTCACTTTTTTTTTTTTCTTCTTTGACTGCTGTAACTTTGTAGTGTGGGACCAAATACTCTCTACTCTTGGGATTGTGCTGTGTAGGGAATAAGACATTAAAACTGTCGGGAAATTATATATATATATATATATATATATATATATATATATTTTATTGCAATATTTGTAATAAGTGTCTTTATATATACTTTTTCATTAATCTTTTTGACAGTAGTCTGTTGGGGAAACTAGTGTGTGTTTATTTACTTTAAGACAAATGGATTCGTTTTTTGTGTTTTCATATTGATAAAATATGAGATCATTTTCGAGGTGTTCATATCAAATGGTTTTCTAATTTTAAACAATGTGTTCAAGAATATGAATTGATCTTTTGAGAGCAGTTGTTTTGAGTTAGAATGCCAAATGTTCTCCTATTCTAATTTTAGATTGAAAGGTTATTAAAACATATTTGCCAACTGGCAGCTATAGTTTTCGCATATTTAATTACAATTTTCTTGAAAAAAAAAAAAAAAATCAAAAACCTGGAAAAAATAAATGCAAAACATGTTGATATAGGGCACTATTAGCATGGCTACATGCATTAAACCATAAAAAAATAGGCCACAAATGGGTTAAAAAAATATATCTACAATTTTAAAACAATGTCAACAATGCCGTAAATAGGATTTTTTTGAAGTTGTAAATGAATGTTTCTTTACAATATACATTTATAAGGTATAAACATCATTATTTTTTTCCTAATTCTTGAGCAATAAATACATATTTCATATATATATATATATATATATATATATATATATATATATATATATATATATATATATATATATATATATATATATATATATACAAATTTCAAAGGAGATGGTTTAAAACCCTGTAACAAAGCACAGCGCAATCTGGAGGCTGGAAAAAAAATCTGCCTATTTCCTATTCTTTTGGTTAGAATAATAGATGTTTTTTTCTCTCTGTCCCTTTAGCAGGCCACATACACAGCAGGCAGAGGCCACACTGTCTCTTCCTTTTAACTTCAAAACACCCCACTTCAAAAAGAGAAAGAAGTGAAGAGAAAGAATGGCATTTCAGGTTATTTCTGTAAAGGTGTTGATACGCATCTCTTTTCTGAGTCTCAGTGAGCCTGTCATGTGAAAAATAGAGAGAAGCAAAAGAAGGTTTGCTTTGATATCTGTAATATTCTTAGAATTTTGAGGACGTTAGCAAAAGAGCTTAAAACGGAGCATATAATGTTACGTAAATAATGGCCAATCCTCAGAACAGGCACACTGCTGTTGTGTACATTTAACTTCATCACAAGTGGAAACAACGTGCTGAACATTGTTAGGGATTCAAAACAGCATGATTGTGGCTTGCTTCTCATTGCTTTTATAACAGCAGTTCAGTATTAACGTAACATTTTACTTGTTTAGTGCATGAACAACTGAGCATTTCTGGTCAGAAATCAGTGATTTTTAATAATTAAATCTTTGAACTAACGAGTTAATCAGTCAGTTAGCTTACAGCCTGTAGTCAAGTTGGCTGGTTGTCTATACTGACTATTCTATTTTTTCAGAACAATTAGCATTTCTAGTTGGAATGGTTGAGTGATTCAGCAACTCACTTGCTGCATAAGATGTTAGATTTAGGTTGTGATGTCAGGTGAAAAAAAATCAATGTCTAGCCAATAACGACGTCAAATGACGTTGATATTTGGTTGATTTTAGGTTGTTGCAAATGTCCAAAATCTAACATCGAGCCAACATCTTAAACCAACATCATATTGACGTCAAATACTAACATTTGTTCGTCAGATATGGCAACCAAAATCCAACGTCTGATAGCCATCGTAGTGGTAATGTCCACAAAACCTCAAGCTGTAACATCATTAGACGTTGATATTTGGCTGTTTTTAGGTTGGATGTTGGACAGTGACATCAGCCTGACGTTGGGCTCTGACGTCAACCTGAGTTTCATTTCCAAACAAACTGCAACGTCTCCAATTTGATGTCATGTTGACATCCTGTGCCTGCAGGGGCATTTCTGGATAAAATGGCTGAATGAAGAGTTTAGTAACTTAAAATAAATGAATCTATTTGATTGAATCACTGCGTGATTTGAACCCATTTAAGCCCACTGGCAACTTAAGTTGCCGAAGGTCATAGTTGCCATTTTCCTTTAATGAGTAATTTTCTACATGTTATCCATGTTTAATTTCTCAATGACATGCAAACAACCACATATAAGATTTCAAGAAAGAAAAAAAGGAATTGATTTGCTTTCTGTCACATGAGGCTTTCACCTTCCTACCCCTAATTCCAGGATGCAAAATGGAGGCAAACGCTCCCAAATAAAAGCAGTTTACATGTTACTAAAAATATTTTTTTCCTCACTAAATTTTCATTGGAGGGTGCATACAACATATTTGCCCACCGGCAACTGTAGTTTCCACATATTCAAATATGATTTTCTAGGAAAAAAAAAATCCAAAACCTGGAGAAAATAAATGCAAAAAATGTTGATATAGGACACTATTAACAAGACTACATGCATGAACCCATTTAGAACAATTTGGGCACAAATAGGTCAATAACTGACTAATTATTTCATTTCTGACTAAACCAGTGTTTTGAAATTAATTCACAAATCACAATTAGCTGTATAGTCCAGAAAAAGCCACAGCACGAATTCCCATCAGACACATCTGAGTGATGCAAACTGTTTTAGAACACAGGAATCAGTGCATCTAATGATTTAAACTGGTAAAAAAATGATATTTGAGGAGTATTCTGAATGCTGATTTCAGCATGCCAATCAATTACTTAGATCAAATTGCAAAGGGTTTATCCAAGAGAGTAGAAACTTAATGACAACAGAGATTTCTGGCAATTAAGACAATTAGTTCATTTGATTTACACTGCTGCCGAGTGTGAATTACTGCAGTGCACAGATGGGCATGCCGAATTGGCTTGGGCAGCGTGGAGTTGAGTCGAGGAACTCTGACAAACAAATATCTGGCACGAAACCATCCCTGTTGGCAGGAGAGATAAAGTGAGACAAAATAATTTTGATAGTTAGCTTGTTGTTCTAAGTGAGAATGTAATGCGAGTTCACTTCAAAATGGAAAAAAGCAGCAGTCTATCCCATTATAGACAAATATGGAAGCAGCAAGATAAGGCGCTATTGTCATCAAGCCCTGTTTGCAGATGTCTCACCTTCATCATCCACACCATATATAATCTCCTCTTACTGCAAACACATCTCATGTAAATCATCCCAGTTTAATTAATGCTACACAATAAAACCCGAAGCACGCCTACTTGGCACTTAGCACGCGTTTGAACTCTGGGTTGGGACTGATCCATATAATGACAAGCAAATGATGGTTCCAAGTCTCTCCGCCACGATTCAATGCAAATGCATTCAGAGAGCATATCAACCTCAAAGGACAAGCGTAAACACTTTAAGAGCGTATCGATCTCCCCATGTCACTGGATTTAATAGGCTTTGTGTTTCTGACCAAATGCTGAAAATTTCTACCTTCATCTTCAAGCCCGCTGAGAATAGGGTTAGATAAACCCGAATCGATGTGACCTAGCACACTCTGTGTTTTTTTTAGACCTAAATAAAGATGATGATTCTGAAAAGTCTGCGGTGTACCACCAAGCAGAAGCGATTCGCAGTAAAAACTATAACGTCTTTAAAGCAGTTAAGTGCCTATAAATGTACTGCGGTTGTTCACAAGCTAAAAAAATCCAATAAGGCTGTGTTACAACTCCCCCAATTAAATCCAGCATGAGATCTGTTTCACACTCTGTGACATTTTTAGAGAACACACACTGACAGACAATAACATCGCTGAGGTGTCTTGATCGCTGCGATTTAGAAAACAAGGGTTTCCTTGTAAAGTTGGAGAAAACACTCCCTCTCACTGATTTGCTAATTTTAAGCCTTATTGATGAGGCCGCATTACTTATCTGCTTGTCAAAAGAATTTTTTTTTAATATCATTCATTCATTATCCTTCGGCTTAATCTCTATTTCAGGGGTCGCCACAGTGGAATAAAACGCCAACTATTCCAGCATATGTTTTACGCAGAGGATACCCTTCCAGCCACAACCCAGTACTGGGAAACACCCACACAAACTTATTCACACAGACACACACTCATACACTACGGACAATTTAGTTTATTCAATTCACTTTGGATTGTGGGGGGACCGAAATTCAAACACAGAAATGCTAATTACCCCAGCCAGGACTCGAACCAACAACCTTCTTGCTGTGAGGCCACAGTGCTAACCACTGAGCTATCTGCCCCTTTTGCAAATCAGTGATATTCAATATATTTTTTAATTGAACATTGCAGGGGAACATTGTGTTACTTTTAGTTGTTTGCCTTGTGCATCAAATCCATAGGCTTTTCATTTTTTGTACACCTTTGTAAAAGTAGAAGTAAAAAATATATATCCTTGAGCAGCAGATACTACACTGAAAAAAGAATATGCTTAAAAATATAGTGCATCAATTTTGCATCCCTCTTTTTCAGCAATTTTCACATTAAATTTAAAGCAATACTACCTACAAATCTTTAGTTGATGATGTTTAATTTTTTGAGTATCCTAGCAAATGGTTTTGCTCAAATTTATTGGGTTGGTGTAACACAATATTTTAGGCAGTTTTTTATACAAATTTATTTATAATTATAAAATTTAAAATTAATGTCATTTGAAAATCTTTAGTCCTTCAACTTTAAAATACCAAATCGCTTAGTAGTTAACTTACAATTATTGTAGCCATACTGTTCACTGTACTGTAAAAAACATTCTTTAAAACATCAAAAAAAAAAAAAATTGAGTATCCTAGCAAATGGTTTTGCTCAAATTTATTGGTTGGTGTAACACAATATTTTAGGCAGTTTTTGTATACAAATTTATTTATAATTATACAATTTTAAGTTAATGTCATTTGAAAATCTTTAGTCCTTCAACTTTAAAATACCAAGTCACTTAGTAGTTAACTTACAATTACTGTAGCTGTACTGTACACTGTACTGTAAAAAACATTATTTAAAACATCAAACATTAAATAATCTTATGTTAACCCAACTAAATGTTTTTGTGTTACTGACAAATAATTTTAGGTCAGTGCAGCTGATGTTTTCAAAAGTTAAGTGAACAAGAAAAAGTGAAAGAAAATAAAGATTTTTTTTTTTTGTTTTGTTTTTGTACTGACTTTAAATTTTTAACAGTGTACAAAGGGTGCCTAACCACCTACAGTCACAGGCAGGATACTTATTGAAAAATCCTGGCTTGCTATACAACATTTTAGGAGGAACTGAGTGAAACATTGCAACTAACAAAAATGTCTTTCTTTAAAAAAAAAAAAGATTGATTTGAACATTTGCATGATAGAAAACGTTTCTTTCAATGTTTTTGACACTGATGAGGACGTACTCACACTATGTACAGTTGCCTTGAATCCTCCACTCTACCCACGACAGCCTGTACTTGCACTGCATTTTATGCCTTCCAAACCTGAACATGCTTATGACATCGATGATGCGACTGTTCAGTTTAACAGGAAGAAAAGTGCTCTCACTTAGCACAGAGGAGATTGCTTTAGTGGTTTAGTCATTTGGGATGCGGTGACATGCAGTAAAATATTTTGCAGAACAGATCCACAACTTTTGATGCTCAAATTATCATTGTGCTGCACGTATTAGGAGGTTTGCTGAAGTTGCAGCAAGTGGTTTGCATCTTTAATAAACTACGAGTTTGCTTTCAATATCTATGTTTCCATCCAAAAATGTGAATTAACTTTATGTGCAAAACTGGATTATCCCATAAAAGACATGTGAATAGAGCAGCGTTTCCCTTCAATGAGTCAAAGCGAACCAAATTGTCACTTCCTGATTATCTGGCGCCAAATACGACTTGCGCCTCAGAAGGCAATCCTGACATGCAGTGAATGCGCGATGGCATTTGAAGGCGTGAGATACGAAGCACAGACGCTCTTGATTCTGGAGGTCATTAATAATATAATAACACTAATACTGAAACGGTTAAGGCATTTTAGAATGACCAAAACAATATTTCAGATGTTTACAGTGTGCTCAGCCTGCTGGTTTATCCATTTATACACATTTTTATCATCACATTGTCTCTTATAACAAAATCACATGACCTTTTTTTTAATGCGCATACTAGAATTTGTTCGGTAAAAGTGTTATCATCTTAGTTTATGCGCATCTTTTCTTATCGAATAAAAAGTTTATCTCACTCAGTTATGTGCATACATTTTTTTAAGCGCATTTTCAAAATTTATGCATGTCTTGGCATTTCCATCAAAGGTTCTTTTATTCGCATTTCCAAAATGCGCATAAAAATAGATGTATGGAAAAGTAGCTATTGAAAAGTAAGATTAATAGATCCATATGAAATAGTCCCTTAAAAGTGACGTTGTGTCTTCAGTTTTGGGCTCTGGCATGGTTTGCAATCACACTACAAGCGCACCGTGCCAAAGCCGAACCGCGCTCTGGCACACCTCCACCAACCGGGCCAGGGCCTGATTCTGGGCACTCACACTTGTCAAATGATTCCCAAGGTTTTTTTTCCTTCACTTTCGCTCATTGGTGAAGTTTTTTTTTCCTCGCCGCTGTTGCCACTGGCTTGCATAGTTTGGGACTTGTAGGATTTGGGGCTCTTTAGTGTTTGGACTCTCGGCAGTGAATATTAAAACACATTGAACTGATCTGAACTAATCTAAACTGACAAAATCTGAACTGAACTTAAACTCTGAAAACTGAACTACACTGTTTCAATTCACTATAATCTTCAATGTGAAGCTGCTTTGACACAATCTACATTGTAAAAGCGCTATAGAAATAAAGATGAATTGAATTGAATGATTCGGATAGCATAGTGTGAGTGCACCCGCTGGGCATTAAAACACACATGTTTCCTCTTGGGACCATGAGCTCAGTGGGTTTGCCCAGGCGCATTTCCTGGCTCGTTTGACAAGTGTGAGTGCTCCAAATCGGGGCCCAGCATTTTATTTTTAAGAACTGTTAACTGAAAGGTTCTTTTGGGAACCAAATTAGTTTTACCAAAATAGTTCTAAGGCATTAATGCAAACATTTCCTTTCATAACCTCTATTAGGCATTAGGACATTTTATTTACTATCCATGAGACCACAGAAGGATCTGTAAATAGCAGTAAACTGACAAGCACGTCATGATTTTACCATGTTCAATGCGATCCTGGCCCAACATCTATGTTGATAATAATGACAATCAGTTTGGCAATAATGACAGTTAGCAAATATAGTATGTTTTTATCCATACTACACATACTATATAGGGGTGGTTCGAGCCTTAGGTCAGTTGGCATTTCTGTGTGGAATTTGCATGTTCTCCTCATGTTGGCGTGGGTTTCCTCCAAGTGCTCCGGTTTCCCCCATAGTCCAAAGACATGCGCTATAGGTGAATTGGGTAAGCTAAATTGGCAGTAGTGTATGTGTGTCAACGAGTGTATGGGGGTTTCCCAGTGATGGGTTGCAGATGGATGGGCATCCGCTGCATAAAACGTGCTGGATAAGTTGGCGGTTCATTCCACTGTGGTGACCCCTGATTAATAAAGAGACGAAGATGAAAAGAGCAGAAGAAGAAGAGCATACTGATTTTAGTAGTTACAAGTAATTCCTTGTAAAGAAGAGCAAACCCAACAAGCACAGCCAGAATATTCAAATTATATTACAGTTTTTTTTATTATTATTTTTATAAATTGTGTTTG
The DNA here is from genome assembly GCF_903798145.1 of Danio aesculapii. Taxonomy (NCBI): domain Eukaryota; kingdom Metazoa; phylum Chordata; class Actinopteri; order Cypriniformes; family Danionidae; genus Danio; species Danio aesculapii. Next base: position 43,368,891 of record NC_079452.1, on the reverse strand, counting down.
AGGTTGTATTTGCATGTTATATCTTGTGATTCAACATACAAAGGCCAAAAATGTTTCAAAATGTAATAAATTAGATCAGTGTGAGTTGACCAACTATCAAAATATGTTCTGTTAAACTACAAGTAACGCGATTCGTCCTCTATCCAGCTGTACTTCTATTCAAAGCTGTATAGAATCGATAAAAGCTGCATATCTCATCTAAAATTGGCCTCTAGTGGGTAACGCTCAGCACTGTAGATTTTACGTTCTTAGAGATTTACAATGTGTTCATTAGCTTTCTAAATATGCCAGGAAAGGCTGCCCAGACAGGCGTATATACACACACACGTTTCCTCTTGGGACCATGAGCTCATTGGGTTTGCTGTCAGAGAATGTTGTGGACTACGGAGCATCAGTGACAAACTCTTAGATGAACTACAGAAAGATGCTAAAACCTTTTGGATGCTACTATTATGGCACATATTCACTCTCCTTTCAATGGCCTCCCTCTGGGATCAATTCTTTCTGGTTCCTTTACTCACTCAAGGTTGCGGCTGATGTGTTGAAAGTGCTTCTCAACCTCTGCGTCTTGTTAATTTTAGAAACAGTTCGTATTTTACTTTTCAGACGCAGACATATCTGTACCTGAACTTTCTGGGTAAACTGACTCATAGAGCATTCTGGAGTTTAAACCAAATCTTGTTTTAATAACACAAACTATGAGCTCATCAGAAAATGAGGGAGTGCATTTGTTTTGTTTTTGAGCTGTATTGCAGATGGAAAGGACTAAAGGTGCTTTCACATCTGTGGTTTGGTCCATTTGGTTCGGACCAAGGACAACAAATGATACATTGTAGCATTTTCTGCCGTTTTGGGGTCCTTTTCACACCACACTGATTGCTTTAGTCTGAACCAGTTGAAAAGAACCAAAATGCAATCATGTGACAAAATCCACATCACTCATTGGCCAGATGTTATTGAATGTATTTCTTAAACTGCTTTTTGATTAGTCAGAATTAACGTGCGGGAAAATGCCAATGGAACTCTGTGTCCGGCAGACACAAAATTACACTTTTACTATGGAGGGACGACTGCGCTGGCTGATTGTATCCCTGGTCATAGTATACTATATAATTTGTATACATCACTCGGGGTGTCAAAAATAATTGTTTCTTCGGTGCACCGCGATGCAGACGTAGACTATTTATCTCATATGCGCTATGTTGCAGTAGCTTACTATGGCGAGGGAGGCGACCGCGAGTAACATTAATTAAAACACTGCAACTATTTAACACAGAAAATATGCACTATTTACTGCATGTGTGTTTGCTGGATATTCTTTCACTGACATTTACAGCAGAAGCAGTTTCACTGCGATTGAGAAAATGAAAGTAAACTCTATTTCTCTCTCTCTCACTCTCACTGTGGTCCTTTGACGTGCTGGCATGACTATTCCTCTCCTCTCTGCTGTTACAGCGATACTTGTGGATACAGACACGAGCTTGTCTGCAGATTAAGTTTTCTCCACCGCATCTATCATGGATCAGCTGTGATCGCCACTGCTGTTTATCCATGTCACTCATCGGTGAACAGCACCAGAGCATTAGAACTAATCGCAGCCCTTTCCGTTTGAGCGCGTGGCCAATCATAGAACTGGCTCGACAGGGCTCATAAAGCGAGCAGAATATATATATTTTTTAAATAATTTGTTTATTTGCTATAAATACTCATGTTGTTCTGTGCCTGTACTCGAGTTTTTAAAAGGTACAGTTCATATATCTGACTGCTTGTATTAAAGGACAAAATTGTATTACAAATAATATATAAATATAGGTATATGGAGGTTCACACCTCTATACATCACTTAGACAAACTATAGATTTCGAAAGTGAAGCGCGACTGCAGCTGGAAAACAATGTTTTAATACATTGCAAATGGCATAGGTGCATCGCAAGTCACTTCAGGAGGCGTGAATTAATTTAGCTAAACTGTGACATGGTCATCTTCTGGAAATATTACCAATGATCCATCAGGTAATGTTTTTTTCTCTCTCTCTCTCTCTCAGTTTAAAATTGTTGGTAAGGCACTGTCAACAAATATTTTTCCTCCACACCCCATAAGATGGGACAGCACATCGCACTACGGCTGCTGGATTAGTTCAAAATGGTGCAGTACTTTTTGGGTTTGGGGCTGTTTTAGTTCTGATCATGTTCTCACCACAAACGAACCGGTATGCTTTTTTTTGGTCCACACTCGAGTGCGATTATGTAATGTAATGTGTGTATTTATTTAGTGCATTTATTGTGTGGCCATACGCCCAAATCGCTTCACTATCATGAGCGAGGTCTCTCCAAACCACCACCAGTGTGCAGCATCTACTTGGATGATGCGAAGGCAGTCACAGGACAACAGCGCCAGTGAGCTCACCACACACCAGCTATTGGTGGAGGAGAGACAGCGATAGAGCCAATTTAGTGGATGGGGATGATTGGGAGGCCATGATGGCAAGGGCTGAGAGGGAATTTGACCAGTACACCTTGGTTACACCGCTACTCTTTTTACAAAAATTGCCATGGTATTTTTAATGACCACAGAGAGTCAGGACCTCAGTTTAACGTCTCATCCAAAAGACAGTGCCCGCTGACAGGATAATGTCTCCTTCACTTCTGGTGGGGCATTAGGACTCAAACAGACCACAGGTTGAGCCCTGCTGGCCGCACTAACACCACTCCCAACAGCAACCTAGTTTTCCTATGTGGTCTTCCAACCAGTTACAGACCAGTTTCATCCGTGCTTAGCTTCATCGAGTAACCGCTCTTGGGCTGCTGGGTGATATGGCTGTGGAGATTGTTACATTCACACCTGCCCAAACGAACCACACCAAGAGGGAATACAAACTCTAGTGTGATTCAACCGAACTAAATAAGGCAGGTGTGAAAACACCCTATGTTGTCTTACTTTTTTTTTTACTGATGTTGTACTAAAATGATTTACTATGAGATGCTTCAGAAGAAAGGCATTTTGAAAGACAAAGAATATAAATACTATGTTAAAATACTCTAAGTGGCAAATTTTTATAAGCAGATTATGATTTAATTCAGTTGTTCTGTTACCGAGTGAAGAATTAGGATACAATAACAGGCAGCTGTTCTCTATATATATTTTAAGCATTGCTAACATAAGAAATGTTTTTAAGGAACCAAATCAGTGGATACATTAAAATGTAAAATATATTTAAATATAAACAGTGATTTTAAATTGTAATATTAATACACAATATTTTTTATTAATGCATGTTTTTGGTGGTTGCAATAAAAAAAATTCGTTTTTGGCATTTTCCAGTATTCAGTGCCACACTACATATACAGTGCTCAGCATATATAAGTACACCCCTCACAAATCAATCTTTTAAATTCATATTTTTAATAGGAAGCTATACAATATTATATTTGTGCATATACATTAGATTAGTCAGTACTGAAGCCAAATTCGGAGCTTATCTAACAAAATAACTTACAATAAAGGTCCAAAAACTAGAACAGACAAATTTATACGTTATAGAAAAATATTAGATATAAATTAAAAAAAGAGGAAAAATCAGGAGAAGCAAAAAAATTGAAAAGTTTAGTTGAAATTTTGTAGTTTTCTTTTTTTTCTTTTCAATATTTAGCTTGAATTTAATTGTATTATCTTTTCATTTCTAAATCTGTTTGGTGAATAAAATATAAAATATTTTTTTTATAAATATATCTGTTTAATAAATCTGTTTTGTTTAAATGCACCAAAATACATAGCCTATTTTCACTGTGAAATGGATAAAAATATTCATTTTCAAAATGGGGTGTACTCAATTATGCTGAGCGCTGTATACAGTATTAAGCTTTTTCTTATTATAATATCAATCTTGCATGGTCTTAAAGAAACATTTGCAGAATAGTTTTGCACAATTCTAGCTGTGTTTGTTGTTGACAGCAGGATGGGTATGGAATACCAGAGTGTTTGTCCTTTGCCTTCCATTCACTCTGTAATTTGTAGACATTGCACAGATAGGCCAATTACCTTCATACCCATGATTCCAGCTCAACCTTTGACCCTAAACGTCCCGACATCTATTCCCCGCTGTGGGTGATGCTCACAAGGATAAAGGGTAAAAAAGGAGCAGAATGACCTGCTAAAACCTGTGGTTAAAGTCATAAAAAATGTAGATCCATTGAAGGATAAGATCTGCACAGGCTGATGGACGTGCTTTTCCAAACTAAACTTCAATCCTTTAACCGTTTGAGTTCAGGTTTATGTAATTGAAAGGCAAATTGCTAATTTAGTATGGCAATGGGAAAGACAATATACAGACAGTGGTTACAGATCATTAAAGAATTCAATTGAAATCACATATATTTGGTATATAAAAGAAGAAAAACAGACAGTCTCACTAATAGCACATTGTTCTCAAGTAGATAATGGGTCTAAAAATAAATTAACAAACTTCTTTTCTAGTTTAAACTCCCAATGGGTTTAATAGGAATTGGGTTTTTATACTCGTGGGACAAAGATACTTTGAAAATGGTCTCCTGGGGGAATGCATGCCATCTTTTTACTTCACTGACTTCTTAAGCAAGTAGAGGTTCAAAACGATTCTTTCCATAGCTTTCTGGACAAATATAAACCAAGTAAATCAAGACTACATCAAACAAACAGCAACATTTTGCTGAAAATCTATTGGAAAATGGCTTTGGAGCTTTTAAAAGAAGACTGTTTATTTACTATAACTGATGAAATGTGAATAAAATGAGAGAACTAAAACATTCTTTCCTTTTTCAAATGGAAAAAGTGTGTCTGTATTTAGGATTATGTACTCTACCTGAATTTGAACTTTCATTGCACCCTAAGCACCGTAGTGTGTTAAATAAGTACATTTTAGCAAAAAGGTACACTTTGTTTGTTACCTAAAGCGCTTGAAATGAGCTGCTCAGCTCACAGTTCTCTGACGTTTTCTATTTAGTTTAGATTCTGACAGCTTCTCTGCACCTGAGTCCTTATGGGATAAAAATGTGTCCAGTGGTTGCACACTTCAGATTCTCAACAGACGCTGAATGTCAGTCAGGTATAGTTTATTTGTTTGATGAATCTTTATTCTGATATCGTACATATTTAGATTAAAAAAAGTCCATTATTATTTAGGAGGCTATCACGGTGGTGCAGTGGGTACCACAATCGCCGCACAGCAAGAAGGTTGCTGGTTCGAACCTCGGCTGGGTCAGTTGGCATTTCTTTGTGGAGTTTCTCCCCATGTTCGCATGAGTTTCCTCCAGACGCTCTGGTTTCCCTTACAGTCCAAAGACATGTGCTGTAGGTGAATTGTGTAAGCTAAATTTGCTGTATAGTGTATGTGTGTGAATGAGTGTCTTTGGATGTTTCCCAGTGATGGGTTGTAGCTGGAAGGGCATCTGCTGCGTAAAACATATGGCAGTTCATTCCGCTGTGTTGACCGCAGATTCATAAAGGGACTAAGCAGAAAAGAAAATGAATGAATGATTAATGTATAGGAATGAAATGTTAATATTTAGGTGCGGGGCATGAGTATTTGAACAAAACTGACCTCTGTATGAGTTTTTTTTGGTCGACATTTGCAGTGCAACACTACTTGTATTTAAAGCTGGAATAGAATGCATTGGTTCAGTGTTAAATTGTTCTCTGATATCTACATAGTTGGTATGTGGGTTAGCTAAATTCTCCAGAAATGATTTATATGTTCTTTATAACCCCTAGAATTAAAAATGAATGAAATAGATGTATTTAGAGTTGTTTTGTGGCTTTAATGTATTTAAAAACACAGGTAGGAATTAATATCATACATTCATTTTCCTTCAGCTTAATTCCTTATTAGCACAGCAGAATGAACCGCCAACTACTTCACCATATGCTTTATACAGCGGATATATTTTCAGCTGCAACCCTGGGAAAATCACATTCACACACACACTCATACACTACAGCCAATTTAGTTAATCCAATTCACTTATAGCACATTTATTTGGACTGTGGGGGAAATCGGAGCACCCAGAGGAAACCCACGTAAACATGAGAAGAACATGCAAATTCCACACAGAAATGCCAACTGACCCAGCCGGAACTCGAACCAGCAACCTTATTGCTATGAGGCAACAGTGTTAAACTTTTACATAAACTGATTAGTTTTACAAAGTTTATTGGAATTATTTTACTTAATTCTTTTAGAGCTGAGTGATGTGATACGATGCATAAACATCTGTTAAATATTTTCATTTAAAAATATATGGCAAATTTTACAATATTCGTTGATTTCTGTATGTCCCCCAGACCTGATTCTGCTGTTGTTGGATTCATTTGTTTCACTAGAAAATGCAATCATAAAATCAGCTTTTTATTTTTTAGTTCTTGTCATCTAAAATCCCTCTTCCATTTCTTATTGGAGCAACCTTTTTGATGATATTAAATGGTCATATGTTTGGTCACTCCCCCAGATTGTTTTTAACAAATCAAATTAAAGAAATATATTTTACAATTATTTATAGATTTTATCCAGTAAAACAATTTTTACAGTAATTCAAGCATGACATTGACGTCTCTTGCTCTTTCTGTGAGACATCTGCTGAGTCTGCTGCTCACTTGTTTTGGGAATGTCCCTTTGTGAAATCTTTGTGGTCTGATGTGAATTCTCTAATTGTCCAAAAGGTTTGTGGTGGTTTTTCTTTAAGCTATAGACATATTTTTTTTGGGTGGAGTTTTACAAAACAATTCCTAAATTCAACTATTTGTTTAAACCTCATATTATTTATTGTAAAGTTTTTTTTTTATACATAAATGTAAAATACTCAATGTAAGCCAAATTTTGTATTATTTTTTAAATGAGAATTGGAACTGTACTTGAAAACCATAACAGATTCTCATAACAAGAAAGCAGTTAGAACTTCTAAAACATGTGCTTTATTTAATATTCTGCATTAATTTGTATTCTTTTTTTCACATGCCCTTTTATTTATTTTTTATTAATTTTTTTTTCTCATTGTCTCTCTTTTGCTTTACCATTATTGTATTTCTTTAAGCTTGTCACATTTTTCTTGTTGCAAAAAAGTAATATTTGTATTTTTTGTACTATACTTTTATCTGTTTGTATGTCTATCTGTTGTAATTGCCTGAAAAAATCACAATATACACAATAAATTATTCAATTTAATTCATCTTTATTTCTATAGCGCTTTTACAATGTAGATTGTGTCAAAGCAGCTTAACATAGAAGGTTATAGTAAATAGAAAATGTGTCCGTTCAGTTTTCAGAGTTGAAATTCAGTTTAATTCAGTTCAGTGTGGTTTAATTTTCACTGCTGAAAGTCCAAACACTGAAGATCAAATCCATCGTTGTGCAGCTCCACAAGTTAACAAAAGTTAAATTAAACAGACAGGTGATTTTGGTCTTTGAGTGATTTATAATCCATATAGTCTGCATTTTGGATTCTTGTGGCCCACATACATAATATGAAAGCTGAATATTCAACTATTACTCCAGTCTTTACACACTATATTTATATGCTAAATGCTGACCACTGTTTACTAATTCGTGTCATAGCATTTAGATACAGCTCCTCTCTGATGATTTTAAGTGCTTCTTTTATCCTCATTTTTAAGCTAAATGAATAAATGTAAATAAAGAAGAAGCAATCTTATGTTGAGTTTTTTTCCCTCTAGGAAGGTGAAATACTACAGGCAAAAAAAAAAAAAAATCATGTACCTGCTAATTTTGACACAATGTTTTGGCTTAACTGGTGATCTGGGACCTTTAGCCAGGAGAGATTACTGTGCATATGTTTTGTTAAATAAAAAGTATAGTATACAGCTATATTTTGCTTGTTTTGACACATTTAAAATTTGTGGCTAAGAAATAATTAATTGTTTATGTTTGGTGTGGTCAGAGATAAATTTGTTAAATCCTTCATTGTGGCTAGTGAAAATGGCGAGTGGCTAGTAATGTTGGAAAACAACTAGCCACAGTGACAAGCAAAACGTTAATGTCAAGCCATAATCATGCATATTAATGAAGTTGCACCTTATTCACAATAGAGCGCTCTGATTAGTTCGAACCAAGTCTTTCTCATGAAATAATGATGAAAACTGAAAGACGTCACCTTGTACCAGCCGGTACAGACATCCAGTCTCCACGCTGGAATTTACACAATGATCTAATTGTCGTGACGTAGCTTCAAAATTTCTTTTCAAACTGGAAGAAAGAATTTGCACAAAATAGCACAAAAACAACAAATTTTCACTTTGTTGTAAAATATATGTGTCCTAATAGTGTTTTTAGCAATGTGGGACATGTATATGACTGTCAAAAATGTGTGTTGGTGTTTTGTGATCCTTTAAAAATAATGTATGCCCCAAACCAACATTTATATAATGTTGCTACACCCAGTCAATAACTATTTCAACTCATTTGCTCTAGGTTGGATCATGCACACATGCAGTCCATTCATCACAAAATGTCCTTGATGCGCCCAGACTGTAGAGACACTCACTTTCGTTGAACTATTGTGTCTTCGTCTTGAGGAAGTATGATTAAAGTTCCTCATTCATAGAGGTCTTTGATTCACGCTGATGACAATGTGATAGCGTGTGGAAATGAATAGTTCAGGCCAAGAATAAAACTGATCTGTTGATTAGATATTTAGGTGGACGCATTCCAAATGAGGCTGTAGGGGGATAAAAAAAATGACAGGACTTTGCAAGGGTGGCCAGTACATTTTGTGATTCACCTATTGGAAAAAAAGCAATGATTCTGACTCTGAGGGAGAGGTTGAGAGCAAGAGTACACCAAGTTGCTTTATATTATGCCTATTATGATTTCAGAGCATGACAGTGTTTATTATATTACAGGGAAGGTTATCAAGCTCCGAGATCTTACTTGTATGCATTCCCACAATGAGGTCATTATGCAAATGGATTGCCACAATGTAGTGTAATATTTTAAAACAAGCTATGAGTTGACAAATACCCAGTCATACTTCTCTCTATGGCAGCTCATTAATGAGATTAAAGTCACTAGAAAATCAAATCGACAATTCTTATTTCATATACTATACACAGTTGAAGTTAGAATTATCAGCCCTCCTGAATTATTAGTCTCCCTGTTTATGTTTTTCAACAATTTCAGTTTAACGGAAAGGTTTTTTAAACGTAACAGTGTCAATAATTCATTTCTAAAAACACATATATTTTATCTTTGCCATGCTGATAGAACATAATATCTTACCAGATATTTTTCAAGATACATGATTCAAGATAGTATTTAGCTTAAAGTGCATTTTAAAGGCTTAACTATGTTAATTACAGGTTACAAGGTAAGTTAGGGTAATTAGGCAAGTCATTGTATAACAGTGGTTTGTTCTGTATACAATCAAAAAATAGCTTAAGAGGGCTAATAACATTGACATTAAAATAGTATTTAAAATTTTTTTAACTGATTTTATTCTAGCAGAAATAAAGCAAATAAGACTTTCTCCAGAAGAAAATAGTTTATAGGAAATACTGTGAAAAATTCCTTGCTCTGTTAAACATCATTTGGGAAATATTTGAAAAAGAAAAAAAAAATCACAAAAGGGCTAATAATTTTGACTTTAACTGTATATTAGATTTTTTTTCTTCACTCATACAATATACCCCATTAAACTTTAATCATCAGCATCTCTTCTTAAATGATGTTTACTGGTACAATGGTGGGACAAACTTGTCACTCATACGAGATAGTAGCAGTAGCAGATGACAATGATCCACCAATCCAATCAATTGAACCCATGCTCATTATGATTACGTACCCATATATGCATTTCTGGAGAGCACCAAATGTGTCCCAGGAGCTATGTTTTTTGCAGTTTTTCTTTTTGCGAATTCACCAGAGACCGCTGTGTACACTTTTTCAGATTTCTCTCGCTAGTGCCATTCACGCCTGCTGTTCTCATGTAAATCCACCAGAGACCACTGTCGACTGACTGACTGACTGACCAACCGACCGTTCCCCCCAACCTCCCCCTTCCTTAAACCCAACAAATAGTGTTTTAAAAAGCAGAGATTGACCCGCCCACCCACTTCCATAATCTCAACAGTGGTGTTTTAAAAAGCAATCCGGAAAAAGAAAACGCCTTACCTGGTTTTTACCATGTTTTCAGATTTTACCACCTTCTCACCCTTGTTATTTACTTGCTTATTTAATTTTTTAGCTTTTATTTTTGTCTTGTATTCTGGAACCAATCTTTACCGGACTCAAACTTCGTTGTCGCGGTCAACTCCGCTCTGCGTCTCAAATCCACCAACGTACATGTCGAGCTACCGGACAAACTAATAAGTGAGAAAGCCATACGGAAGTAAGTGATCAGCTGGTAAGCGAGGAAGGGAATGGCGTCATACCACCCCCTATCATTCATTTTAAAGATGAAATGCAGCCATATGTAGCTCTGCTATACAATCTCCAGAAATGTATATAAATTTTCAGAATGAGCCTATGTTGAATAAATTCCAAATGGAAATCATCCCACCCCTACATTTCTTGTTTGAAAAGCTGTTTCACTCATGCATGCATCAAACCAGTTAAATGACTTAACCAATTAAATGTCTCATTTAAAAAGTTAAAAGGAGGATTATCTTAAAAATAAAATCAACATGTTGAGGGGACTGAAAAACACAAAGTCAAGCTGACCCTTTTTTCTTTTCTTTCACTTTCGTCAATTGGTGAAGTTTGTCCTTCGCCACTGTTGCCACTGGCTTGCTTTGTTTGGAATGTGTGCTGCACATCGTTGGATTTGCTCTTCTGTGTTAGGGCTTTCAGCAGTTGCATTTATATTACACTGAACTGAATATAACTGAACTCTGAAAACTGCACTGACACAGTTTCAGTTTACTAGTACTTCTATGTTAAGCTGCTTTGACACAATCTAGATCGTAAAAACACAATTATACTATTTTGAAAGTTTTGCCTAATAGCAAAAGTAACAACACAAGTAATATTTTGAAGAGAGAAATTTAGTCAATGTACAAAACATCTCAGTGGAACTAGTTACTAAATGACAGTTAAAGCTACTAGAATTGTTTTTCGACATTTCAGACTGAGATTCTCTGGAAAGAAAAACTAATTTAAACAATTCAAAAGTTTTTACCAAACAAAGATTTAACCTTGCAAACTTGGCACATACAGTCATTATTTTCATTCCTCAAAAGAGCCAACTGTAAATTAAGGCCTTGTAAACAACTACGGTGTGCCACGACTTTCTTCAATTAAACAAAGACAAAACAGAATTTAGGGCATTTGGCAAAAAACATGAAAAACTCAAGGTGAATGCCTTCAAGCTTTTGTGTCATTTTGGGCTTTTTTTTGGACAGTTTTTTTTTTTTTTTTTTTTGTTTAGCTATTTAGAAGCAACACCTCAGCCTTTTATACATGGCTCTGCGAAATAATTGATTTTCATTGGTCATTTATGGTATTCCATGTCATTATTCACTAATAAGAATCAGTAATGGGTGGCATGGTGGCTCAGTGGTTAGCACTGTCACTTCACAGCAAGAAGGTCGCTGGTTCAAGTGCCGACTCCTGGCATTTCTGTGTGGAGTTTGCATGTTCTCCCTGTGTTCGCATGGGTTTCCTTTGGGTGCTCTGTTTTTCCGCACAGTTCGAAGACATACACCATAAGTGAATTAGGTAAACAAAATTTGCCGTAGTGTATATGTCCAAGGGGCACCATGGTGGTGCAGTGGGTAGCACAATCGCCTTACAGCAAGAAGGTCACTGGTTCGAGCCTCGTGTGGCATTTCTTTGTGGAGTTTGCATGTTCTCTTTGCGTTCGCATGGGTTTCCTCTGGGTGGACTAAGCCAAAAAAAATATCAATGAATGAATGAATGAATGTATGTGTGCATTTCTCAGTACTGGGTTGCAGCTGGAGGGTAAAACTTGTGTTGCGTAAAACATATGCTTGAATAGTTGGCGGTTCATTCCATTGTGGCGACTCCTGATAAATAGGGGACTAAGCTGAAGGAGAATGAATGAATGAAGAAACGGTAATCTAACTAAAACACATGCTCATCTGGGCTCATTCAGTGCTATATATTTAATAGGGAGTAGGGACTGAAAAATCACTTAGCTCAGTGAGCTGATATAATATTAAATCAAAATCAATAAATGAATATTTAATTATGTCATTTGGGTATCACACTTGTTTTATACAAACCCAGCTGTTAGAATTTTAAGATGTAATTTTGATATTAACAAGGTGTCGATAAAACATTACTCTTTTCATAAACAGGTAGGTTTACTATGGATGCTTATAAGCATAATTTTTCTCCACATAAATCAGTAATTTGGAACAACAAATGTATAACCTTTAAAAATAAATCCTTATTTTATAGAAACTGGTACAATAATGATATTATATTGGTAAGATAGTTATTCAAATTTAATGGACAACTTTTTAATTATTGTGAATTTCTCAATTATTACAAGATCCCCATAACTGCTAAAGAATTTGCAATAGTATTTGATGCAATTCCTAGTGAAATTTTCAGCTCTTATGCAGTAATTTATCCTCTGAATCGAATATTTTACATATTAATCAGTTAAGTATCAATGGTGTGAAATTTATAGACAATAAATTTAATAACTGTTTCATTACAAAGTTATGCAGAACCATATTGTTGCCTAAATGCAAACATTTTTGGAATTATTTGAGCAAATTGGGTGGAAAAAAGTTTGTCTCACCAATAAAGTTAAAGAAGTGACATATAAACTAATACATTTAATTTATCCAGTGAAAGAAATGGTCAACATTTTTTTAGAGACATGGAATCTACGTGCACTTTTTGTAAATTAGAGGAGGAATCGATAAAACACCTGTTTTTTAAATGCACACATACCCAAATGTTTTGTTTTGATGTTGAATATCTTATAAACTTATGAAATAAAAATTTCTTTTCTTGTTTTCAAAGAGATTTTTTTTTTGATTTACAATAATAATAAGAAAACTTTGGAGCAAAGTTTGTTTATTAATTTAATGATACTATACAAAAATGGTCCAATGATAAGCCTAATAATTATTTGTTTAAAATCAATCTTAAGCATTATATCGAAACCCTTAAAGACACAAAAAATAAAAAAAGCTGTAAGAATGTATGCAATTTTGTAATCCATTTCTTATGCGTTTTTTTTTTTTTTTTGTAATTTATATATCCCGTAATTTTATTTTTATTTTATTTTAGTCTGTTTTTTTTCTACTGATTTTTTTCCTTTGATGTGAAAAATTGTAAGCATTGTATTTCTCATTTTAAAATGCTATTGTTCTTGTTATGAAATAAAAAAAAACAGCTGTTGCCAGATTAAAAATAAAAAATTATACATACGCTTACTGGCTACTTTATTAGGTACGCCTGCCCAACTGCTCGTTAAAGCTAATTTCTAATCAGCCAATCACATGGCAGCAACTCAATGCATTTAGGCATGTAGACATGGTCAAGACGATCTGCTGCAGTTCAAACTGAGCATCAGAATGAGGAAGAAAGGTGATTTAAGTGACTTTGAACGTGCCATGGTTGTTGGTGCCAGACAAGCTAGTCTGAGTATTTCAGAAACTGCTGATTTACTGGGATTTTCATGCACAGCTATCTCTAGGGTTTACAGGGAATGGTCTGAAAAAGAGAAAATATCCAGTGAGCGGCAGTTCTGTGGGTGCAAATGCCTTGTTGATGCCAGAGGTCAGAAAAAAATGGCCCGACTGATTCCAGCTGATAGAAAAGCAACAGTAACTCAAATAGCCACAACCGAGGTATGCAGAAGAGCATCTCTGAATGCACAACACGTCCAACCTTGAGGCAGATGGGCTACAGCAACAGAAGACCACACCTTTGGGATGTGGGTGAACGGGAGATTCGTATCATGGATGTGCAGCTGACAAATCTGCAGGAACTGCGTGATCATGTCAATATTTGCCAAAATCTCAGAATAATATTTCTAGTACCTTGTTGTATCGAAGGCAATTCTGAAGGCAAAAGGGGGTCCAACCCAGCACTAGTAAGGTGTGCCTAATAAAGAGGCCGGTGAGTGTATATCCATATATCATCCAATCTCTTGTACCCATATTTTTATCACTTTAGATGTCTGTCTGGCTTTAACTTGTCACTTCCTAGCACAAGCTTTGCATTCAGATTTTGACTTAAATGTTTTGCATTCTGTTATTTAATTTTGTGGGACATAGCATGTAATAAGTAGAACAATGTAAATTGGTTATTGCCGAACAAACCTGATATAAATATTAGGACTTGTATCAACCCTTTATACAGTAATTTATTTGTGTGTATATATATATATATATATATATATATATATATATATATATATATATATATATATATATATATATATATATATATATATATATACTTTGTAATTTTTAAAAAATTACTTATTACACCTTACAGCATATGTACATAGTATGTTCAAAAATGCCTTAAAATATTTTTTTTGGGGCCATAACATTTTAAATTGACTGTTAAACATTTTACGTGTTTTGCCTCATCATTTACTATTCTTTTATTTATTTATTTTTTTTTTGAATTACTATTATGGTTGTTCTTTTGGCTCTCCTTTGTAATTAACAGCAAGCACGCTCTCATGTCACTGGCTGAGATTTAACAGCCTGTTGTTTTCAGTATTTCGCTGTGTTTCGCATCATCACATTGGGTGACTCTGCTCTTGGCTGTTTCAGGTCTCACCGCGATCCAGCATCTCGGCGGCTGCGCTCACATCCTCAGTCGGCATGAGAGGGAGGACGCAGCGGCTGCGTACAACCGACTGCGCCGCGACAACTACAACACGAACCAGCTTTCTGCCAATGTAGGCAACAGCGCCGGGATCCGTATTGTTTGTTTCTATTGCCACGGGACTGTCAACGTGGCTGGAAAGGGAGTCTGCAAGACGTCAGACAATCTAGTGAGCTGCCTACCTAGACAGCTTTTTTTTGGCGTCATACCGCGTTCGTGCGCGCTCCGGGCAGCATTAATCTACCGTCGCTGTCCACACACACATGTACAGTATGTGTGAACGTGCGGAGAAGTTGGAGATGTCACTCTAAATCGTCTGGGCACGGTAAGAACGCGTATTTATTATGAAGGAATTCAAATACAGTTAGCAACTTGGTCTTTGTTAGGAATCATGTGGGGGACTCGCACCTGTGCATGTACAATCTTCCCATCAAAACAATCTAGCGCCGTTTTGCGCTGGTCTGTGTTGTGTTTTCAGCCTTAAAGTTGTCAGATGCCCTTTTCTGTGAACGCTTTTGACATCTGGGGTATTTAAAGAGAAATAATAGGTGAGTCAACCGGCATAAAGTAAGGACAGATATAACCTACATGTGTCATGCTGCCCTTAAGGCATTGAAAGCTTAGTATGCTCTAATGGGTGAGATCTATTTAGAGAATCTGAACTTTATAGAAAGCTGTGGCTCTGTATCTGCATTATTTTAATCATCATTATGTACGTGTTTTAAGTGTAGAAAGTCAATGTAGTGTGAGAGAAGTGCTTCAATGGATATTTTAGAAGATTTCAGACACACATCTGGCAGTGAATGATGTGGTCGTGGCTTAGCAGGGGCTTAACTTTCATATGGGTTAGTTCGCACTGAATAGACCAGCATTTAAAATGATTGTAATATGTTGTAGCAGAATATCTAAGCAGTTTTAGACTTCCTGTGGTGTTGAGGGTCAGAAATAACACCAAAAGTGATAAGACCATATATTTGAAATGTGATGAAAACATTTTATGTATTTCAAGATGTTCTGTTATCTTGTTATCGTTGATGACTGAGTGATTTCTCACTATGTAGAAGATGGCAATTTAATGAATGGTTTTTTTAGTGAAATATATGTGGCTTAACAGGGGCTTGACTTTCATATGGTTTAGTTCGCACTGAATAGACCAGAATTTAAAATGATTGTAATTTATTGTAGCAGAATATCTTAGCAGTTTTAGACTTCCTGCGGTGTTGAGGGTCAGAAATAACACCAAAAGTAATATGACTATATATTGGAAATGTGATGCAAACATTTTGTGTATTTCAAGATGTTCTGTTAGCTTGTTATCGTTGATGACTGAGTGATTTCTCATTATGAAGAAGATGGCAATTTAATGAAACATTTTTAGAAAAATATATGTGGCTTAACGGGAGCTTGATTTTCATGTTGGATTAGTTTGGACTAGATCAGACTTTAAAATATCTGCAATTTGTGTGGATGTGAATGCTTAATCAGTAGAAGTCCTGTTGTGAATTGTGAAAATTGTTACTTGGACTAGGGAAAAATAACACACAGTACAGTTTGTCCAGCATATTTGAAATATGGGAAAAATCAATAAATGAAATATAAATAATTTATTTGATTTCATTTTGTATGATGATAAATGATAAACATGATGTTCTGTCTTGCCACAAAATTGCCACAAAAGTGAAAAATGTAAAGCAATATGAAATTTTATGTTAAGAAAAACACTGCAAAGTCATTTAAAATGTGATTTTTTTTTTTTTTATTATTATTATTTTTTATGCGACCAGTTGTACACATTTGTACAGATAACCTAAAATCCTGATGTTTAATTAAAATAAAAAATGACTCTATATGTAAGTTATAATGACCATCTTGAAAGTGTATTTATCTAGACGTTCTGAGTATTTCATATGTGGCTAATCCCCTGTCATAACCCGAGAACATTTGTATTAACTTTGAGCTTTATGGAGCAGCAGTTCCTCCCCTAGTGGGGTAAATCATTCATTGCAACAGATACAATCACACTGTGAAGGCTTTCTATATTTGATCAAATTCAAGCGATCTTGTATAAGGTGTCAGGTGCTCTTTTTTATTAAGTTCAGTCTTTTTGAATGTCTTACACTTACAAGATGTAAGCTCAGCAAATGACCGGCTGCATTTTGACCTTTATTTTATCTTATCATAAAGCTGTTTATTAAGATATTATGATTAGTCAGAGAGCAGCAGCACTGTGATAAATGGATATCATTAAAGGAACAGATGGGGCTTGTGAGACATGCCACTTCTTCTGCCGTCTCTCTTCTGTCCTCAGTACTTTTGACCTGTGGGCAGTGTTACCCATTCAGACATAAAGCAGCATGCCATGCACTTTAGATTGGGAACCAGTGCCCATGTTTAATGCATCTCTATGCTCTGAGACTGTTGAATGTGGAGAAGTGGCTCAGAGAGAACATTTCTAATGAGAATAGTGTTTTAGATGCAGTAAAGCCCCTTTGTGAGAGGAAAAGTCTCGGAGAGACTGAGATTAAATAAAAGAAGGCTTTACAGAGGGAATGAATCCCTCCGTATATTTTACTGAGCTCAGTATAGCTCACTTTTGTCCAAAAGGACTATCAAATGTACAAAGCCTTCATTAATACTGCATAGTGATGTTCTATACCAGGATAATTATAGTTTACTAAAACTGTCAGACTGAAACTATGAAACTAAATCATTTTTCCTTAAAATAATATACAGTTGAAGTCAGAATTATTAGCCCCCGGTTTATTTTTTTCCACCAATTTCTGTTTAACAGAGAGATTTTTTTCAACACATTTCTAAACATAATAGTTTTAATTACACATTTCTAATAACTGATTTATTTTATCTTTGCCATGATGACAGTAAATACAATTTTAATAGATATTTTTCAAGACACTTCTATACAGCTTAAAGTGACATTTAAAGGCTTAACTAGGTTAATTAGGTTAACAAGGCAGGTTAGGGTAATTAGGCAAGTGTAACTATGGTTTGTTCTGTAGCCAATCGAAAAAAAAAATAGCTTTAAGGGGTTAATAATATTGACCTTAAAATTAAAACTGCTTTCATTCTAGCCGAAATATAACAAATAAGACTTTCTCCGGAAGGAAACATATTATCAGACATACTATGAACTTTTACTTGCTCTGTTAAACATCATTTGAGAAATATTTAAAAAAGAAAAAAAATTCAAAGGGGGTTAATAATTCTGACTTCAATTGTATATGCAGAAAGACTCTGCATCCAAATAAATACTAGTTTTACTTTATGTACAGTTCTAAAACAACTTAAACCAAATCATTATATTAAACTTTCAATTTAAAATATAACAAAATAACTCAAACTATTTAAAGTATCTGAAATAAAGTCTATAAAATTAAGTCAGAAGAAATATGAACTTAACTCATTTAATAGTGTATCCGTGGGGTCTTAAAGTCTTAAAATGTCTTGAATCTCGAAAACAAAATTTAGGCCTTCAAAAGTCTTAAATTTACTGAAATATTGTGTTTTAGGTCTTAAATCTTTTTTTAAACAGGTCTTAATTTTCTTTTGTTTATCCAAAGCTACTCAATCTGGCCAACATCCATCCAATCAACAATCCATCTCAATTAAACTTTTTATTTAAGAATGTAATTTTTAAATCTGTTTACCATAATGGTTTCATTATTTTCTGTACAATAACACTTTTTCAAAAGTTCTCCGTGTATTTACTGCTTCGGAAGCTGGCTTGTACAAACTGTTGTGCATACTGTACATTTAGTTTATTATACTTTATAAAACCTTTAAAACTTTTTTTTTTAACCTTTCTTAAAATTTATGTTGAAAAAAAAGTGTATGGATGCAACTAGAGTTTGCTTGTTTTGACACAATATTTAAAATATTTTGCTCAGAATTAACTAAACTATTTATTTTTTAAACTATTAAATTATTATTATTGTATTATTAAATGTATTAAATTATATTAAAAAAAGTTTGACAGGGCAAATAAAAATCTTTTCCAACTGGGCCATTGAAAAAACATTTAGCCCTCTGTAAGTCTAAAATTTCATTCATAATTGTCTTACTTGCTTAAAGCTGCAGAAACTCTGTTAACTTGATGTACTAAAATAACTGAAAAGGAAAATAATACTTATATCATTTATTCATTCATTCATTTTCTTTTCGGCTTAGTCCCTTTATTAATCCGGGGTCGCCACAGCGGAATGAACCACCCTTATATCAAATGTACTAAAATAAATTTAAAATAAAAAACAAATGACCAAATCAAACATGAAAAGATTGTAACATTTTACAATAAGGCTGTATGCAAGTTAATGTTAATGCATTTACTAACATAAAATACAGTTGTTTGTTGTGAATTCATGTTAAGTCACGGTGCATTAACTAATGTTAACAAGCATTCATTTTTATTTAAATAATGCATTAGCAGATGTTGAACTATGATTAATAAATGCTGTACAAATATTGCTCATGCTTAGCTCATGTTAGTAAATAAATGATCAATAATAAAATCTTATTGTAAAGTGTGACAAAAAAATTAAAATTAAACAATTTGTAATGTGCAAAT